>NC_063207.1:15777864-15820364 GCF_017589495.1 Alosa alosa | reverse complement strand
GAGTGAGTGTGTGCGTGCGTGTGTGTGTTTGTGTGTGTTATTTATGTGTCTCATGTTGTATGTCTATATGTATGTATGTATGTATATGTATGTGCGTTGTGGTGCTTGTGCTTGTGTGTGTGCCACGTTGTGTGATTGTGCATATATATCTGTGTGTATGTACAGTATGTATGCATGTATGTATGGATGGATGCCGTGGGACATCTATACATGTGTGTGTGCGTTTGTGTATGTGTGTGGGCTGCCTGAATCATGTGTGAGTGTGCGTATCTGTGCTTATGTATCTGTGTGTATGTGTGTTGCGGTGTGTCTGCATGTGTGTGTGCGCCACCTGGGTCATGCTTGAGTGTGCATATATATGTATATATATATATATGTGTGTACAGAATATGTATGTATGTGTTCTGTGGGGTGTGTGCACGTGTGTGTGTGCGCCGGATGTGTCATGTGTGAGTGTGTGTGTGTTAGTTTGGTGCATATGATACACGCGGGCATCATTACCGGGCGCTGTTTGACACGGCTGGGATCCGCTGCCCGCCCAGCTGCCACGACCTCGCTGCCAATTAGCCTAGAGAGCAGAGTGGAGCGTGTCCCTCGAGTGTGTGTGTGTGCGTGCATGTGTGTGTGTGTGTGTGTAAAAGCGCATGCGGCGCGGAGTGTGTAAGGTATGTGGGCTGGCAAACTCCCCTTCTTTTGAACAGTCACATGTCTCGACAAATCAAATTAGCCCACCTCTCTGGCCGAGATGACCTGGCCAAGATGACCGGGCCGAGCAGCGATCCCCATTAGAAAGCTGCAGCACACTCGGCCTTTCACCTCCAGGTCCTGGGCCCTTCACTTCTCTCTCTCTCTCTCTCTCTCTCTCTTCTGCCACTGTTTTTTTATTCAAAAGGAGTCGCTCTGCACAGCACGCACAGCTGCCCACGCACTGTTAGCCAGACATACAGAGAGGAGAGAAATAGAGAGGGAAAGAGAGAGGAGAGTGCAAATGCATTTATGCACAAATGTGTGTGTGTGTGTGTGTGTGTGTGTGTGTGTGTGTGTATGTGTGTGTGTGTGTGTGTGTATGTGTGTGTGTATGTGGCAGGTGTGTATGTGGTGGGGGTGAGTATAAGTGCTTTCTCTGCTCTACACTGTTAGCAAATGGAACAGGTGTTCATAGCAGGACAGGAATGGGTCAAAAGAAGTGAGTCCCTAGCGTCTGGTCCCCTGAGGTAGCTCAGTCGACCTTTGACCTCAAACTCCTCCTGGTGGTTGAACTGCAAGACTGCAGTGTCTGCTCAGTGCAAACATGCCTAGTCTACCTGTTATCACCTGGCAAGTGTTTCCTTACCTACTGATACACTAGTCATAAAGTCATCCAACTATGTGATGATGTGTGTGTATTTGCTTATGGATTTCTTTGAAAATTGAAAATGTATCGTAACACCCCCAATTATCACCACTTTTGTTCAGAAATTCTAAAAAAACAATGTTTTTTAACACTTCAAAATAACATTTACTAAATTAACCTTACATTTTTCAGTAGCCATAGTTGTGTAGATTTGAACAAAATCTGGTTTGGTTCTTAACGGGAGCATTTACTGCCTGAAATATCCGATTTTGTTTACCACGCCGGAGTTATAATGCTGGCCTGATGGGTCGCTTTATTTACACCGCTTCAACGGCACATGGACGTTAGACCGAGAATTCTCGCCGTGAAATTAAAATTCCACTGGAGCTCCAAGCGGTTGTGTACACGCAGCCTTACAACACTGTTTACAGCTCCTCGAGTCACGGTAAAATGTCATTTTTGGTACATAGCTAATTTAGATACACCTATGTTGTGCGTGGTTGCGTTTCTATAGGAGTCCGCTGTCTTGGTTTGTATAGAAATGGATATTAAGTGACATATACACGCAAGACGGTGGAAATAGGGGGAGTTACGATACTGTAGTTTATGAGGTTGTGAAAAGCTCTTTGCATATGAGGCTAAATGAATCTAAGATTAGGTTGATCAAAAGAGTAGTGGCTTGTGATTGGTCAGGCAAATAGGAATAAGCTGTGGTCTTTGAATTTCCCTTCTAAATTCAAACCTTGCATAGGCCAAGCTACATGCTTCTGGATTTAATCATTCTCAGAGTAAACTCTGCCGTACAACCTCTTTGATAAAAACATGGCTGGTGTAGACATTGAGGCCCATTGAAGCTGAAGTTAAATCCACTTCAATGCCGGCTCCTCAAAGCATTTCCAAAAGCATTTAGCCAATCAAATGTCTCAAATTCACCGAACAGCGAACAACAGTTAAACACATCCCTTTTGTAAATTGTAAATGCAAGCAGCAAGCACAGTGTGTTCTTGTCAGTGCTTTGCGGTGTTGTGAAATGAGTTAGAGGCTGAATTAAATGTGCTTTGTCCCCCTCCACCTTGGTTCATTAGGTGTGCGTCGGCACGCGTGCCACGCCGTACACACACCAGGTTATTGTTTGTGCCGTGTGCGTTGGTGAGGATTGAATATGGCCTCCGTCTGATGAGCTCTGGGCCGCAGGAGCTCAGACGGCGCCGCTTCCAGACAAATTAACCTGTCATTCAGAGTGGGCGGGCCCTTTCCCAGCGCAAAGGGATCAAACCTACTCGTGGCCTGATTAAAACACACACAACATACACACGTGACATGCAAGGCCTTCTCCTGTGTACACCTGTATATGTATACTATTTCATTATTCACTGCTGTCAAATATATTGACCTTTGTGGTGAATAATCCAGTAACATTAGGATTACTGCACACAACAAAACTGCTGTATTCCAAGTAAGCTCAAAAAGGAAGGGTGAGAGATGTGACACAAACACAGCAAAAGGTGATTCTCAAAGCTTAAATGCAATGAAAGGAAATCCTCTTTGTGTGATAGTGGTTGTCTTCTGCTTTTCACAGGTGGTGTTTGAGGGCATAAGAGGAGAGGGCTACGAGGGGGACATCGCCATTGACGACGTGTCCGTCACCAAGGGGAAATGCAAACAGGACAACTCTGGGTCCAACACAGGTGGGTTCTGCCCTTAATCAGTCTCATTGTGAGTGAGTGTCCAACATCTTAATAACTCCTTTATTAGCCCTAATATGTGTATGCACCACAGTCCACAATGGGTTTGAAACTCAGCATCACATTAACATGGGCAATCTCTAACAGGGTTGTGTAGTAACACTGTTTGTTGTACTGCACAGCAAAAAGGAAGGCATGAGAAAGGTAAAGAGAGGGAATACAATGGGGAGAGAGGGGGAGAGAGAGAGATACTGAAAGAATGATTGCGTCCCCGCAACATTGGCAGTGTAGCCAACACAACTGTATTAAGACCATTTCTCATTCTCATTCACAACATTATGAGCCATTTTGAACACCACAGAACTGTAGAAAAGTCTACATCAATGCAAAGGTATGACAGACATCATAGCATTGTTTACCAAAACAAAAACTGTGTAAAAAGTAGTAGAATAAAATGACAAATAGCAAACTTTTGCTGGTTTTATTTGATTATGAACCTTTCTTTCACCATGAACTTCCACTATCAACCTACCACAGTTGAATGTTTTCACTACCTTTTACCACTCCTGAAGAAGAATTGGCTGACCAAACTTATTATGCGTAAAAGTGAGCAATATAAAACACTACACAAAACAAAAACACTGTTGTAAACAGCTATGTAAAAGGCTGCACCATCACCATATACTGTGCTTTATACTACTACCTTATGATCACCACTGTGTAGACAAGAAAGTTCCATATTTTATGAATACAAACACCTGGGCAGAGCTCTATAGGCATAATACATTAGAATCCCAAATGCGTAATGCAGTGAATTTTCATAAGGGATACGCCATTCCCCCTGGAAAACTAAGATATGAGGAAAGACTCTGACATCTCTGAGCATACTTAAGCTTTCACTATTTCCTTCTGAACCTTTCTGAAAAGGAATATTTCTATAGCACATTAATAGGCGCACCTGTTTGAAGCCATATAGGCAAAAGGAATTACAATTGCTAATGTGAGATGTCCGGGCTACACCAGCACCAAACCATGCCTACAGGAGTGGACTGGGATATTGCCTATTGATATCTGACCTTTGGAATTTTGAAAAATGCATAAGCCGATGCGAAGCCAGGAGCTGTTAGAACCATCCGTTTAATCAAGTTTGTTATAAATTGTAATTTCCAACAAATAAATAAATAAGTGAAAATGTAAAGTAGCTAAAAAAGCCTTGAAACATTGAAACAAATCAGCCATGTAAGGTTGAATGAGAGAATTCCTAGATATTCAGTTAATAATTTCAGCTTGAATTTGTTTATAACTATAGTATAAATACTTCTAAAATGTGTCAACATCTGTTTTGCAGACATTTACAAATCAAACAGGGTCTTTGCCAACCACTTTTGCAGGCAATTTTACGGACTCACATTGTCAATGAGGGCATTTTCCAATTAAGACTGATACGTCTCACGCTGAGATTTCCGACTTTGGCAGCTGGCCATGCCGCCTGCATCACATGTTGATGATAATAGATAATAAAACATTTTGAACAATCACAGGGAACAGACTAATGCGATATACAGAATGTATGGAACAGTTTAGGGAAGGTCAGTATGTGTTAAAATTGCAGATTTGCTGCAGGTGGAATGCACACATAATATGATGGAAGTGTTGTTCCTATTTGTGTATTGTATAGTAAATGTAAACCTAATGGAAATATCTGATATATGAAAGACAAACAGATGGTGAGGGAAAATCTCATCCTATATATCAATTTCGATATTAAATAGGCTATGTAGTTATCGAGAAAGCGGATTTAAGAGGTACATATGCACACTTCTGTCAGGAATCTATTTATTGTTGTATCATGTTTGTTATTCCTTTCGTACCATCTGCTTTGCAATCCAAATGAGCATCGATGTATGAATGTATGAGAGAGAGAGAGGAAAAGGGGCGAGATGGAGAGGGGGAAGAGAGTGATACACAGAGAACGGGAACAGAGTGAGAGAAGGGAAGTGTGTGTGTGTGTATGAGCGAGAGAGAGAGAGAGAGTGTGTTTGTGTGTACTGTATGTACGTGGTGTGTGTGTGTATGAGAGAGAGAGAGAGAGAGAGAGTGTGTGTGTGTGTGTGTATATGTGTGTGTGTGTGTGTGTGTGTGTGTGTGTGTGTGTGTGTGTGTGTGTGTGTGTGTGTGTGTGTGTGTGTGTGTATACATAAGCCCGTCTGGAAGCTGTGGAGGCAGCTGGACCGCGAGCCGCAGGCACGGCTCCCTGGCGCGAGGCTTGGCACGCGCTTGGCACGCGCTGATCCCTCCGCGCCCGCTGGGAGACTCCGGTGGCAGCATGAGGGGAAGGGTCCTCCTCCTAGGCTCAGCGCGGTGGGCACAGGGACAGGAAAGGGCCCAGTGCCAGCCTCGCTCTAGCAGACGTGCAGCCAACCAGCCTCCGAGCCATCCTACTGTATGCCTCTATGGCCTTGCCATGAATGCCATGAATACTGCCAATGCCAGCAATACCATGAATATGCTCCTCTCTGAACAAATAGCCTCTTCTTCTGTCTGCCCCTGGAAATAACTCTCCAGTCTTTTGTGGGCTTACAGCAATCACCGCTCTATGCTCACGCATAAATTGTTCTTTACACAATGTAGCTTGTAGAATAAATGTCTGCCCTGCTCTTTACCACAGATGATTGTTAGCCACTGAAGTGGGGAATTTGTACTCCAGTAGAGCCAACTGAATAGAGACCAACGTTTTTACTCCTGCTCATAAACCTCTCATGTTCGCTGTTTTAGCTCTCTTTGGAGTAAATGCTAAGTTGCTACGGGAGCTATAACTCAGGTAAAGGTGGAGAGTAATAAACCCCCACACTGACCTCAGACCAGCGGTGTGTGGAACTAACAGTCTACTCAGGCAGGCAGTATCATCAAAGAGTCAGGCATTCGGCTGTCAGTGGGCAGGTTCAGACCATAGCAGCAGCCCTTGCCCCTCTGGCCTTGTCATACAGTAATCCTGCACACACACACACTTCACAGTCCTCTACCAATACCCCACCTTATCAGTGGCCTCAGAGTCTCTCTCTCTCTCTCTCTCTCTCTCTCTCTCTCTCTCTCTCTCACTCACACACACACACACACACACACACACACACAGACACAAACACACTTCACAGTCCTCTACCAATACCCCACCTTATCAGTGGCCTCAGAGTCTCTCTCTCTCTCCTTCTTTCTCTCTCTTCTCTCTTTCAGTCCAATTCAGTTCATAAAGCCATAACAATCCGTAGAAATCTGTTTAGTCTGTGGGAGTTGTTTTAGCTTACAGATTTGCAGCATCTGCATGAGGTTGAGAAGAAAGCCCCTTTCTCCTGAGTTAGTAGTAGTCTACAGTAATTCTGCTCACCCATGACAAACAGCACTTTACAGTCAAGTGGGATTTCCCCCCTGCTGCTAGCACAGTAACTACTATACAAAGGGGATGCCTTCGTTCATTAGTGTGCTGTTGGATAGCCCCAATTTGCAGAATTATATGGCAGGAAGAGCCCAAACCCACAACATAAATAACATTAAAAGTGTTCACCCAAGAAAAACACACACACCCGGCTCTTACTTTCTTGTTGGAGCAGCTAGATGCTAACAAATTGACCTGGAGGTCTAGACCATAATGAACGCTTTGGGGTCACCCTCACACTCTAGGCCTCCTCTCTTCTCCTCTCCTCTCCTCCTCTACTCTCTTCTCCTGCCCTCTCCTCTTCTCTCCTCTCTTCTCCTCCCCTCTCTTCTCATCTCCTTTCCTCTCCTCTTTTCTCTTCTCCTCTTCCCCTCTGCACATTCACCCCATTAATTGGTTCCATGAGCACCTTTAAAGAGAATTCCAGAAAATGACCCAACATCCAGTGCCTGGGTCCTCATCAAATATTTACCGTGAGCCTTTACCTCCCAAACAGCTCGGCAGCAAAACAAAACTGGAACGCTGGAGGGAGGGGGGTGGGGGGTGCTGGTGGTGGTGGAGGGGATCCTTAAGTTGACGCTAAATTATTGATGCTCCAATAAACAGGAAGCGCTGTGTGTGCTTGTGTGCGCTTGCCGTCGGGAGGCAGGCAGATGACACAGATGGGTAATTATTGCCTGAGATTGCAGGTGAAATTGGCATCTGCTGGTTTCGTATGTGGCACGGCGTGTGTGGGTGTGTGTACACACTCTCTCTCACACATTTGTAAAGGCATTATCCACTCCTAGTGAAGATTCATACACATGTGCAAACACACACACACACTCACACATATGTAAAGGCATTATACACTAGTGAAGATGCATACACATGTGCACACACACACACACACACACGTACACACACACTCACACATATGTAAAGGCATTATACACTCCTAGTGGAGATAAATACACATGTACACACACACACACACACACACACACACACACACACACACACACACACACACACACACACACAAACATACCCACACACATACACACACACAAACATACACACACAGGGTCATGTAGCAATGCAGTGGTTTGAAGCACAGAAAGCTGGTGAACATGCCAGTGCTAGCGGCAATGCAGCAGTGGGAGTGTGAGGCACTAGGAGCAGGCGCTCAGTGCTCACTGTCGAGACTGCACTTCACAGCTTCCCTGGCTCATCCTCCACATCCACGGCTCTCCAAAGAGTCCATCTGGGTTGTTTCGTTGTTTGGGACCTTTGAGATGTTTTTATTGTAAATAATGAAATGTGCTTACACCACAAGGCCGTGGTGGAGCACTTTATGTGTCTCATTTCAGCCTCGTTACGCAAAGGCATTTAGTTATTTTATGGCTATTAAATTTGCAGTATTATTAAAAAAGCTGAACGTGTGTGTGTGTGTGAGAGAGAGAGAGAGTGAGTGAGAGAGGGGAGGGGGGCACCAGCAGGGATCAATCATTATGAACTGTGAATCATTCATATCTACCCTCCTTGTAGTGTTCAAAGAACATTCATCTCCTGTGTTTTTGTGTGTGTGTGCGTGCACGTGTGCGCGGGCATGCGTGTGTGTGTGAATGTGTGTGTGTATTTGTGTAATATGGCTGTAAGGGAGGGAGAGGGAGAATGAGAGAGAGGGTAAAAGAAGAAAGCGAGGGAATAAGAGTGAAGGAGGGAGAATGAGAGAGAGGTAGAGAGAATGAGAGAGGGAGAATGTGAGAGGGGGAGGGAGAGAGAGCGAGGCTTTGCTCCCATGGGGTTCCTCTCCGTGCGCTCTCTGAGGAAGTGGATGCAGCGAGCGCCCAGCTGCATGAGATGGATCACCTGCTCTCCTCTTTTCTCCTCCCCGTCCTACTCCTCTCTCATTTTTCTGCCTCACGCTGTCCTCTGCTGTCCACTCCTCCACACATTTTGTCTCCCTCACTTACTCTCCACTTGCTTTCCTGTTCTCCCTCTCTCTTTTTTGCCCTTTCTGCTCTCGTCTCCTATCTCCTGTCCTCTCATCCTCTCAATCCTCCTCTTTTCTTCTCCTCTGACTCTGATCTCTCTCGGACTTCTCCGCTGTTTTCTTCTCCTCCGCTTATCTCCTCTCACCTGTCGTCCTCCTGTCTTCTCTCTTCCGTTCCTGTCTCCTCTACCTCTCGCTTTTCTCTTTTACTTCTCTGTGTCTCTGCTGTCCTTTACCACACGTTGTCACTCCATCTCTTCTCATCTCTTTCCTCTCTTCTCTTCCCTTCTTTTCTCTTCTCTTTTTTCTTCTCTTCCCTTCCCTTCTCTTCCCTTCTGTTTTGGCAGTGCCATACCATTGCTAGTGTATGAGTGATGAGTACTGTATGTGTGCTGGGATGTGCCACAAGTTTTTTTTTCTGAGATCATAAATCACTACCAGACTGAGAACAGACTTAAAGTGTGTCTGTCTGTGTGTTTGTGCTGGTGTGTGTGTGTGTGTGTGTGTGTGTGTGTGTGGAGGGATTTTAGGGGGAGAGGACATTGTGGTCGAGGAGACACAGGAGGCGGAGGCATGTTATAAAAGGGAGAGTGGGGGGAGCATTTTTCTATAACCTGCACAGCTTCTGACAGATGTGTTCTATTATGGAAAGTTATGAACTGTTTGGGTTATACATTTGTGGTACAAAGCACAAATCCAGACTAGGTCAGCATATGATACTTGGAATAGAACACACACACACACACACACACACACACACACACACACACACACAAACAGCGGAAATTTCTGAATTCTCCCATACCCAATCCCAAATCTCTCACCACCCCAAAAAGACCTTGAAAAGAGACATCCTTGAGAGGGTGCTTTTCTTATGAATAGGATGAATAAAAGGTCTAATATATACACATTGATTTTTTTGCTGGCTAGAGTATCTCATGAATTCATATTGATTATTCTAAACACAATACCTGCTTTTTATTTATTAAAATTGGTCAGGATATGTGATCACAGGATCACTGTGTGTGTGTGTGTGTGTATGTGTGTGTGTGTATATACATCTCTGTTCTTCTCTTTCTCTCATTCTCTCTCTCTCTCTCTTTGAGTGTGTCGGTGTGTTTGTTTCTGTTTGTGTGTGTGTGTGTGCGTGCGTGCGTGCGTGCATGTGTGTGTGTTAAACATCCATACATATAAATTCCTGAATGAATTTTCTTGTTCTCCTCAAAGATGCCATGACTAATAGACCAACAATTCACTTAGCACAGCAAGCTGAAACATAATCCATCATAATTGGCCCTTTCTCCAACCGATTCATCCCCCGTGTTGTCACTTTGTCTTAGTTAGCGCCTTTGATTTGAGCCTAGCCTGAACTAGAATTCACACCTTGCTCGACAGTCGTCTGATGATGACATCAATAGCAACCCCCTCGTTGCCTGAATCTGATCTCCACGCTCTGGCGAGGGCCCATCACAGAATCCGCACGAGGCAAGCGGCTTCAGTTGGCACCTCCCACGCACCCTCCCTCAGCCCTCGTTTTTCCTCGTTTTTTTCCCCCTCTTCTTTTTCTTTTTTTTGCCCCGGTGTCATTCTCTGAAACAGCCTTTCCGCAGCCTTTTCCCCTGCTGAGTCTCTACACAAGGAAAAATGGTGGGAAAAAAGGCAGAGTCAGATTCCTCCCCATGGGGTCACACAAAGCAAGTTGTTTTGGCCCGTTTATTTATGTGTGGATTACACGGTCAGGAAGCTGTCCTGGAGCACGGGAGAAAACTAATAAGACATGACTGCGCTGACTGACTTGAATGACTGACGGAGCTCGTTGTCAGAGAAGGACTGAAACCACTTGGGGATTGCAAGTGATCTGGTTATCTATATGTGGTTTGAAGTGTTTCCTCTGTAGTTTTTTGTTTTGTTGCCTCTTAGACAATTAAGAAACTGTGATCTTTTTTCTGATTCTCTTTTGCCTTGTGTGTGCGTTGTGTGTATCTGTGTGTGTGTGTGTGTGTGTGTGTGTGTGTCACAGCTGTTCTCTTGGGAAATGCACCTGCCTGTCGCCCAGGCCCCTTGACGACATGGGCGACCTTTGCTGTCTGGTCCTGCCTGCTATCATTCTCCAGATGATGATGATGATGGACGACGACGACAACGGTCAAGACGAAGACGAAGACAATGACGACATACAGTACATCCACACAAGAGCCCTCAACCCTCCCACTCCCCTTTGGTGGAGACAGACACTGCCCCCATGCTCTCCCTCTCCTCCTCCTCTTCCTCACTCTCCCTTACTTCCTGTTCCTCACACCTCACATCTTCCTTTCCCATCCATGGTTGCACCCACAACCTTTTCCCAAACCACTCTTCCTTCCGTCCGCTAATGTGTCTTTGAATCACCTGCATTCACACCCCATCTCTCCTCTCCTCTCCTCTGTCACTAACACTAAGACCTCATCATTCGTGGAGTAATAAGGGTGTCTGTCCATTCATTACATCATATGTAGGACTGTGTGACTGTGATCACATATTTTGGCTGCATAGATTCACCCTGCTTTGACCACCCCCTTTGTTCTTGTGTGTAACTGTCACGTATCTTCACCTCGCATAGCTTCACGTATCGTTGTCATGCATCGCTTTCTGTTTACTATCGTCTCATAGACTTTAGCCCCCTTTGCCCCCTCCACCCCCAATCCCCCCTCTTCTCTGGACCTTCTTCCATCTATGGCGTCGCCCCTCTGTTCGTCTCAGACACACCAAAGTGTCGACCACTCAACCAAAGATGATGATGTTGGGACCTAATGTTGGAGTCGGTGGGTGGGTGTTGTGTGACTGAAGGTGGGGGACCCTTACCTCATCTCCCCACCCTGGAAGCCCTCTGGCCCTCCTCCCACTAGGATAGACCTCAGGGGGTGGCTGAGGGAACCAGAAAATGAGTGGAGGGAACAGAGAAAAGCAGAGAATGGATTAAAGATGGACATATTCTGCCTCTGGTTTTATGTGGTGAAAGAGTGGCAAACCTGAAGGGAATTAACCTGTACATTACATTTATCTGTATAAGATATAATATGATGTAACATCAAAACAAGTCAACAGGTCAACAAACACAAAACAAACATCAACAACAATTTATGGATATTTATAACTTTGCAGACTGCATCAAAGTGAAACTGAAGAAGCACAACTTTATATCCTCTTAACGTTTTTTTTGATTTGTTTTGTTTGTTTTTCCCCCTGTGTGGTGTTCTGTTGTCTGATTTAACTTACGCCAGTGAGCACCTACTGTCTCTCTGCTTTCTTTATGAGTCGTGATCCCACATTATTGGTTTTTGGGAATTACAGACAAAACAAGAGTTATGAAAGTGGAAGAAAAAAGAGAAAAAGTCTCTCCATACCTTCTGGACATGCCTAACCAGAATGGCCATTGACCACCATAGATTGTTGAAACAGACCTCAAACTGGGATGGAGACTGAGAGTGTCATTCATACTTACTCACAGGAGATTTGATAAGACAGCGGTCACTTTTCCTTGTGATCTGGGATGGATCAGGCGATGCGTATCAGAGGATCTACGGAGTTCAAACCCTTTCTTTGCCAAAGGATGGGCGACTGTGTGAATTGAGAACTTAAGGAGGTGATGTGCAATACATATATGGGGGGCATATAGATATATACATGTTGGTCTGTTCGACCCTGACCTTTGTTTGTTTTCAAAAATAAGTGGTGAAAAAAAAATGATTTCATGTGTTTCCGATAATGAATGTCAAGCAGGATTTCACACTGCGTAGATTGAGACAACAGACATTTGAGACAGACTGTATTCTTTAGGGTTTAACCACACAAGTTATCAAGCTTTCTCTGTTAAGATCATCGCAGATTAATTTTGACTGGTCTTACTGAAGTATTTAGCAACACATGTCAGTGTATCCGTTTAGCAATATTGTGACAATAATTTCAAAATACTTACTCATAGGCACATGTATTCCTCATATTACTCACGCCAAACTCATCACAACAATTCATAACATCAGGTCAAAGTCAGGTTGCCATATTATAAATTCATCTAATGGTTACAGTTCTCTCACATGAGCTACATATGGCTCACTGGAGTTCACTCACAGTGCATCAAGGAACAATCCTTTTTAAAAGAAAGTCTGTGTTTGATTGTTGTCTGTTATTGGATTTTGATGTATATAAAAGAGCAGTGGTTTTCATAGGAGATGAGCAGTGCTGGCATATTTAGGAGCACAATAAGACAATGTCAATCACAATGGAAAAAACCATGTGTGCCTCTTTAAGAGAATGCCCCTAAAACAAACTTTTATTGCAGAATTGGACGTCTAAGACTGTATTGTACAACCCAAAGTGAAATGTGTATATTTTTCCATTGTTGTCTCAGCACCTAAATCACACATACAACACGTGGCCCCATCTTGTCCCTGGTTATGAAATCAGCTCAAGCAAAATAATCCAATGTCGCCATCATCCATCCTCGCAAGCCAAACCACTGTCAAACCTCAGTTTTGCCACTCTCTAAATGCATCATGGGAATCAGAGTCTATCCTGTCAGCCTTTAGATGCGTTATGTGCATTATCCTTTCACTCTGTGTAACAAGTTAGTCACTAACTCTTACACTCTTGTACTGTCACTCAAGCAACCATGTACGTACAGTAATGTATTAGTGAGGTGTTCTTAGGCTGTCCCATTACAACATGAATGCAGAGTCAGGGGCAAGTCAAGTGGACCAAAATCAAACTGATATCATTTTTTAAATGTCAACACAGCTGGGCTTTTTTTCTTCTCGGTCTACCCATTGACAGTAGCTACTTTGAACACTCATTTCCTAGGCTAATTCACTGAACAGAATCAGTTCATTAACACGACTCAAAATGGATTTTAGAATGAACTCTCATTGGGTTAATCCAGGTCAAGATCCAAGATGTGACACACTGATCCACTGCTTCTCTTGTGTTATTTAGACCTTAGCATAGTACACCGGTGATACAAGGAAAAGCTTCAAGAATAAGATGATTGCAGATAAAATATATGGAGGTTAGTAGCATGGGTTTGGCAGAACATCTCACTGTAAGCTAGCTGACTATTTACAGTTCCACCGCAAGGACAAACAGCCTATTCGCATTGTGCTTCTAGTTGAATGCATTTTCCACCAGTACACATTTGAATAATGTGCGTAATGACCACATCTCCAACCCCCACAGACTGAGAGAGGGGGTGGTGTCCCCTCCTGATAGTTCACTCGTGGTTATATTACTCGTGGCCTGCCTGAGGCCATCTCACATGAAGCAGAAACACACACACACACAGACACACACAGGGGCCAGTATCTCTGGGCGCCACTGCGGTCTCCAGACCCTCTCTGGAAATGCGTTTCATTGTGCCCGCCAGTGCAAATGAAAGTCAATTGCGCCGTGGCTTTCAGGCAAATGTGCCTAAGATAAATGGAAAGACATTGCGTGCAAATGGTTATTAAATACACCGAGGTGGAGAGGACTGTGGCGTGTTCATCAGTGGGGGGAGAATTACTCCACAGTGCAGCAGACTGACCCGTAGTTGACCCTGGGGGCTTCTGCCTCATTGTTGCATTGTCTCTGTGCTGTCTTATATTACAAGGGCATTGGATGTTACCATAGCTGCCATGTTGGCTCTACTTTTCCTGGTATTTTTATGTGTTCACTGTGTTTGAGTATCCCGATATACCCCTCCGTTGGAAGACCCCACAACTGCAGACTTTTTTTAAACGTCATTATCCAGTGTTAATCCACAGAAAAGCAGAGATTAAACATATATACCTATATTTAAATTGTTTTATTTTGTGATGACAAATCAAAGTTCTGTCTTTTTTGAAGGCTTAACATTATCAGTATGTGTCTGATGTGGGATCACACATTGTGGACTGAAAGTCGGATTATTTCTGCAGTGGTTCCTTTAAACTTTCTACAAAAAAAATGTATCTGAAAGGGATTTGGTAGGCAGTGCATTCATCACTTTTCATCCTCGTTGGTTGTGTGAGCCCGGCCAGACACCAGTTGCCGAAGGATTGCAGCGGTTTAGGCTGCAGCTACGTGATCGAGGTCATTCTGGCTTTTTAACGACTGTCAAACATGGCAGAATTGATTGTGAAACCGAGGTGTAAACACCTGCGATAGTGTGAGTGGACTGGAATAACCAGCAGCTGAGTATCTGATGTGTGTTATCATTAACATTATTGGTTGTCACTTTCTCCGTTGTAATAAATAGCATGCCTTCCATATCCATAAAAATTCCATATATTTTTCTCACTATTGCGCTCCCATTAAACATTAAAGTCAGTCGTTCTCCATCTTAACCACAGTCAATCGGGTTTATCTCACACCGTATATTGAGCTCATTCTACCGAACCCTGTGGTCAGTAATAGCACCCATTTGAAGCAGCTGTTTAGACTGTCATGCACTGCTCTTAGCCATTACTGACCACACACATACACCTCCTCTCGGCTGTTCTACACTTTAGCAGGTAATACATGTGAATCACAAGGAAAGGAGGAAAACATATGTGCTTTGAACAGTTTAACACACTATGTTCTGCCTCATTTGGTTCACTGTCATTTACTCTGCTTTCTTGGTGCATTGCCTAGAAAAGGGAAGACAGGGACAACTATGAAGCCAGAGCTCTTGTTTGTCCCTCTAAGTTTTTCAGTTTGTTTATGCCTCTAACTCTGTTGTTTGAAAGAGGATCCATCACATTAGCATGAAAGACAAGAGGGCCCTAGATGAAATTAAGGTTATATCCTGGGGCAATGGATCCACTAACAAAGTAACCATACCAACAAGCCCCATGAGTATACCAGCTACACTTGGCCTGACATTTAAACTCTACTGAACCAGCTTCCCACATACCATACAACTAGATGTGTAGATTTAATCACTCTTAACGCATACATGCATAGACATACTCAAACATAAGAGCAACGCAGCCACGCACACCCACATACGGTATATGTACACTCGATGGTCTGCTTTATGAGCCTTGAAAAAATTAAGACTACAGGTACATTTCATCCACCGAGTTTCCTGCTCCCACAGACATACACGAGCACATACCGCCATCAGCGCCAGAAGCCATGAACCAGAAACCATGACTGTTTTATTCATTCTGTTTGGACAAGCTAGGGAAGGTCTCTTCTCTTCTCTTCTCTCATCAAGCTGTTGTGAGCGATACTTACAGAGTTCCGGGTTTTGCTTTGACTTTGGTTTGTTTTTCCTTGGATGCACCGGCACAATATGACAAAGAAAACTCGTAGTGCTGGGTGTTGTATATGCTCTGTCATGTAACAAAATATTTTAGAGGAAAAATATATTTGAAATATGACTCCAAAATGTATAAATAAATAATCAAGAAAGCAAAACATTGTTGGTATTTTTTGTTCTCTGGTAATCTTTATAAAGGTTTAATAGCTGTTAACACATAGTGTGAGGTCTAATAAGGAGCATTCTGTATACTTTTGCTAAATGTTATGCTAAATTTCTAAATGTATTTATTGCTAACTGTAACACTTGCAAATGAGAGACATTCACACTGTCCTTATGTGTGAATGGTGAAGGTTTTAGAGGGAGACTGAAGGGTGGAACAAATGCCTCAGATTTACAGCACTGAACAAAGAATTATTCATATTACTCACCCCAAGCAATTAGCAAAGGCAAGTCATCAAACAAATTATTCCGCACCTTCACACCAAAACTGGAAGACATTCACACATGACTGTCCTGACTGATATTTGTGTGAGAGTAGATTATTTAAACAGCGTCTTCACTCTGAAATGTAATGCTGCTCGTTTATCATGCAAAAGCAGCTCTCAGCTGAAACCGTTCATCCCGATGGTTGTAATTGAGCCAAGAGTTGTAGCCTAATTCTCCCCTGTAACCGCCGTATTGAATCATTTTAGTGAAATCATTTGAGAAAAAGCAATACAAGCAATACGGCCTGCATACACTTAATTTATAAAGCACACCTAAAGCACAACTCAAGGAGGTGGGGGGGTCATAAAATGTGCTTGCAGTGCCGGAGGGTTCAGATGTCCTCAGGCAGGCAAATCAAACTCTGAATTGCACTAATCATATTAATCACACCTGTTTGCCTTGTTGGTCTCCAGTGGGGGCCAGTCATTGAGTGGAGGAGTTGTCAGTAGTCCATTTCACAACCCTCGCAAACAAGGCTACCAGGCTGCTGAGGCGACAGGTATCTTTCATGCTGCAGTGTGGTGTCCTGGGGCCTCATTTCTAAAAATGTTGTGTAGAAACCATCCTTCATTTGATCTTAAATAATTTCTGAAATAATCGTACAATGTGTGATTCAGAGAAAATGAACGCCACTCTTCCAGATGTGGCAATTATAAATCACAAATAAACGTGAACTTGTGTGCAGCCGGAGGGTTCTAAGTGTCCGCCTTGTAAACACCACCTCATCAATATATAGCATATGCTTTAGAGGATGTTCCCAGAATGTCTTTTAAAGGTTTATTTTTGCAGGAAACGTTTTCAGGGAACGTTCCTGGAATGTTGCGTGTTTCCTGGGTTGAGCGTACGCACGGTGTAAGATTAAATCTGTGCGTAAGAACTTTTTATTAACGAGGCCCCTCCATACCGATTGCCTTATTGTATGGAGAGCAGGCTTGTGCAAAATTCCAGAATTGAATTGAAACTGGCTCTTAAATTCGAATTTAATTCTTGAATTTCACTTGCATTTCAATTGAGGTAGCAAACAGGAAATATAATTGCAATTCGAATTGTGCATAACCCTGACGGAGAGCAGGTGGGGTCTGCCGAGTGTTGGGTGTGGGTCTTTTCCTTTCCTTCCTGCTTTGTGGGGACCGTCTTTCTTCCATCCCTAATGTCTTTTCATTTCCGAGACGCTAATGAACTCGTTCTCATGCAGGGGTTACCTCTCCCTTCTCATTCACCTTTTGTTTTGCCAATACCTTTCACCATGCCACTGACTGTATAGTGAGTGCATCAATCATTTAATCATTGATTATTATCATTTTACATTGTGTGAAAGGATACTCAGCAGCACTCAGCATTTATGGTGTTACAATCAGGAAGAAATTGAAATTGGAAACTCCAAATCTGTTCTTTAATTTTCAATTAAATCACAGAGTCTTCCTCACAAAAAAATACTGTTTTAATCAGGTAGGCTATTTCTGAATTGTACAGTTTTTGTTGTTGCCTAGTAACGGGGGCACTGGTGAAATTAACGTCACTCCCATTAACATGTTTATTTATTTGTTAATTTATGTATTTAACCATAGTCATGATTACATTATTTTTATATTATTTTAATATCCAGACAGAGACTGTGCCTTTTCAGCTCCCCACAGTGACCCATCAGACTGACTGAAGTAGTTTGTGTTGGGCTCAGTTTGTGCCATGGAGTTTGTGTGTGGCTCATCACGGAGGCCCTCCAGTGTTTAGTCTAGAACTTTTAGGGCCCTATCGTGCACCTGGTGCAAGGTGGGGCAAAGCGTGATGCAAGGCTTATTCTTATCTTACACTCAATAAAGTACGTTTTTTTTTCTTTTCGCCATGCGCCCCACTTTTATTAAACCTTGCTTCCACGGGTGTGGCAGTTAACAACATAATGTGTGGTCTGGCGCATAACCCAAAAATCACTATCTTACACCCTCTAAAAATCATTACGGCACTGACCAAGAAAAACCTGGTCTATAAAGGCGTTTATGAAGCACAGCTAAAGACACACTGTCACGAGATGTAAACAGCAACTCCTCTGTAGGATAAATATCCTTAGGATTTTTATTCAGTCATTCGAACATTAAGTGTTGTTGATTGTAACCCCTTGTCAGTCAATAGTGAAAGTAATTAACTGTGTAGAACTGTTTTGTCATTGACTATGGCTACTTTCACACCGCAAGTCTTAATGCTCAATTCGGATTTTTTGCTCAGATCCGATTTTTTGTTGGCTGTTCACATTACCTTTTAAAATGTGGCCTATATCAGATTCCAGTGTGAAATGTTAGCGGTTCTGAACTGACCTGCATGCGCAAAAGAACAATAACAATGACATCAGCTAACTCCCGCTGGCGCATAATTGTGACAAATGTCAATGTAGATTGACGTAAAAGTCGCATGAAATCTGCCTTGGTTGTTCACACTGCGGCCGTATTGAAAAAAATATGTAAGTGATCTAAATCTGGTTAGAACAAATCAGATCTGGGCAAAATTTGAGTGTTCACACTACTACTAAGTCTGACCTGGTCACTTGACCCCCCAAAAAATTAGTTTCACTTTGCCTATGAATTCAAATAATAGGCGAGTGCAGATGCATATAGGCTATACTCTGCTAGTCACAAACAGGTTTTTAGTAAAGCAAGGTTTAGTGGAATCCCTGTTACATACGGTCTCGCGTGCAAGCAAGATTCCTTCAAATGCGCCGCTGACTATCAAAATACTGATGCGCTGTTTGAAGTTGCGCTGCTTGCTGTTAAATGGAATGACAGATGTCATTCTTATTGGTTTAAAGGATGTTACGCCCAAAACTCATCCATGACTATTGTGTTTGCGGTCAAATGACCGATTGACAATTCTTTCTTCTCAAAAATATTGTTAACTTATACTGACTACCATGAGGCTCCTTGACTTTGTTAACACAGGGCATCTGAACACACAAAACAAATTTTGATAATTTTTATAACAATTTGAGTGTTTTATTTAAGAACATCCATGTGATAGGCCATTAGAAATGAATGGGTGAGGAAATGATCAGTGTATAAAATTGAGTCCAGGCACATATCAGATGGATTGTATATGTGCTTTTGTACAGTAAAAAACCCACACAAACACACCCTCACTCCCCCTCTTTGCTTCTATGCCAGCCCCCACAGGAACCTTTCCCCAATACAATCTTCCCCTTTCTGACTTGCATGAGCTCAGGTCAGTGAGGCCTGCAGGCCATAAATGCGTCAGCCAAATGTAATGTAATAAATAGCAAATGGAAGTTCAAAACTGGTTATAAACAATAGAAGACAAGTTGATACAAAAGTCACAAGATTAGATGATAATATGTGTGTTAATATGGATTTATAACAAGTTATAATGCAGCGGTCATTTTTGACCGGGAACACAAAACTAGTAAACATAAAACGAACACAACAGAAGGGATAAAGAAACATAAGAACAACCCTTTTGCGCCCGGCGCCCAGTGTTTGATCACAAAATCACGCCATTAAATTAGTGATTCTGATCACCAAAATAGTGTCCTTAAAGTTCTCCTCTACAGCCACCAGTCTCAGCAACAAATACTATCCACCTTTGCCAAGTTGCAGGCAAACTGCCAGAGGCATTAACATGACATCCACTGCAGCCCTGCACGCACCTTTGTTATTAATGAGCAACAGAAAATACCATCCTGCCCCTGAGATTCAAACAACGACCACCAAATATCTCAGCTTTCCTGAACAGGTTGCTCCCTGTCCCTCATCAACTTCACCCAATCCTTCAGTAGAGAAAACAAATTGACATATGTTTATGGCCTCAAAGGAAACATAAACTCCCATCTTCACATGAATGAATACCTCAGCAATATAATAAAGGTGCATGTAATGAGAGAAAATCCAAACATTGCGTTACAACCTCTTCTAGCTCTCACACCCACTTACTGATACTTCTGATTATTGTCTCTGTTCATTAGTGGCAGATCAAGTCAGCATGCATAGGCATCCGATCGTTTGCGTCTTCCAGATGAATTCGTCTGAATTAGCATCACAAAGCCAGCATTGAGTCACGTCTGCCGATGGCCCCGTGTGATTGGTGACCAGCGATGGGGAGATACCAGCCTAATTAAGCTCTCCTTGTTCCACCAGGCTGATAGTGGGATTCAGTAATTGCTAGTATTCCCTTGGTGTGTTCAGAGTGGATGCAAGGGTAACATTCAATTTAAACTGTTGTCATGCTTATTATTTTTCAAAATTATGCATTGAAAATGATGTCTAGTCATTCATTTTTCTTGGAATAATTTAACATTCACTTCTGATGAAAATACAACGGCAGGGCATTGCCAGAAAACACAGATAGCCTATACTCTGTGTGGCACTGTTGGTTTGCTGTACTTTTTAAATGATGCTGCCTAATGTCATACTATAATAGGCTAGATGTCTCCATGCCATAACAAATACCTGTTGTCCACCTGTGGTGTCATATACACACACACACACATATATATATATATAATATATACACAGTGCAACAGGAACAATGAGAGCAGGCTTCCCATAGTGCCATAAATTCATGAAAGGAGGAATGAAGTAAACGAACCCAACTGTGCCAACTCTTTGTTCTCACCAGGAGGGACGACGTTTCCATGTCAGATTATGACCATCAATGTCATGCGTGGCAAGGATATGATAACTTTGACAAGGATGTAAGTCTTATATACGTGTGAGGCTAGAGTGACATACTGTGAGAGTGGTTGTGACATTTATTGGTAATCGCAACCTTTCATTTTTCTATCATTAAACAGTTA
The DNA here is from genome assembly GCF_017589495.1 of Alosa alosa. Lineage (NCBI taxonomy): Eukaryota > Metazoa > Chordata > Actinopteri > Clupeiformes > Clupeidae > Alosa > Alosa alosa. Next base: position 15,799,417 of record NC_063207.1, on the reverse strand, counting down.
TCATCTTTATGAAGTGACATGACAAAGTAATGGTTATGACACAGGGTTCAAAGAAGCTATCTTTATATGAGCAGGCGGTGTTCCTTCAGTTTTGTTGTGAGCTGCTACCTATACATAAATTAAATATAAATTAAGTTGGTATTCTGCTGAATCCCGTGGCGTTTCAATAAGCTCATTCACAACATTGTGGCGGTTGAATAGTAATCCACCTGTGCTTGGTTGCAACTTTGCGTTTCCTGTGGGGTGCTTTTTTGTTTTGTTTTGTTCAAATCCTGCTGCGTTGGTTGAGGTTTCCCAGGTCGATGGGTGGATAGGTCGATGGCTGGGTCTGATAGACTAATCCATGGATATGAATGCACAGGGAGAGACGCTGATTGATTCATTGATCTCCATCATGCTAGGCCCATTCTCCTGTCCTTAGGAGTCTGCATAGACATACACTTAAGACGTTTAGGAGGTGCAGTGTGTGTGTGTGGGTAATATAAATAAAATCCAGACACAAACATGTAATTTAAAAACAAATTAGCGGACGCATACATTTACATAAATAGCCTTATCTTCATATATGGAACACTAGTGTTACTAAGAAAAAGAAAAGTATAGGCCCCAGCAGTGGCGCGACTGGCTGGGGCACCTGCACCGTACGCCGGCGACCCGGGTTCGATTCCCGCCCCGTGGTCCTTTCCGGATCCCGGAAACGAGCAACGAGTAAGAATGAACAGGTATGATAAGGGATCAGATTCCAAAAATAATTCAGTGGAAATGCATGGATTCCAGTTGCTGCTACTGGAAGAAACTGGAATCCATGCATTTCCACTGAATTATTTTGGAATCTGATCCCTATCATACCTGTTCATTCTTACTTGTTGCTCGACTTATCAAATGACTAAATTCAAGATGGCTGCCAAACGCTAAACCCGTGGAGATACTGTCTGTATAAATCGTCTTGTAAGTAAACTACCAGTGCTTTTTCAAAGTTCTCAATGTCTCGTTTTAAATGTCAGGGCCCTCGGAAGTCTACCAATGAAGTGTGGAGATACATTGAGCCTCGTAAATGGGTGTAAAACAGTGATTTATTTGCATGGCTAGCCCGATGCCAAAGCACCACTATTGAAAAAGCTGTTGGTAGCATCGGCTAACTAGCGCCAGATTTTGGAGTGCAGGGGACAAGCCGAGATGGGCTATGAGACATACGTTCACACTCGGTATCATGTTTCAATACACTTTAGGTCAATATCACACCGGAATTCTCCTTTAATGTAATTCTACTAGTCTCCAACTACTGTAGACGTGTAGTATTGTGAAGTTAGTGGATGTCAACTATGACTCCTGCCAACTGTTTTCTCTGCCTACAACTGTTTCAAAATAAAGGTCCTCACTACAATAATTTACTATTAAATTATTTAAACTATCCAACTATTTAAGTGTTCAGCCATTCCAACTCTCAGTTGTCATCAGCTATGACTCCTGCGAACTGTTTCCTCTTCCCACAACTGTTTCAAAATAAAAGTCCTCACTACCATAGTTCACTATTAAATAATTTACCATTTAAACTACTCAACTATTTAACTGTTCAGCCATTCCAATAGCCAGTTATCATCAAATGCATATCATCATATACTAGCAAACCACTATAGTAACCCCTTTATTTCTGACAGTAGCCACCATGGATACCCTTGCAACAACCTAGCAACGACCTCAAGTACCCTAGCAACAGCTTAGCAACCATGTCAAATACCTTAGCAACAGCCTAGAAACCACTTCCACAGTTACAATCTAGCTACCTATATAGTAATCAATGAGATTAACCTAGGAACCAACATAGCAACAGCTTTATTTAGCATTGGAACAATCATTGTACCTATCTTTACATTATCTGTTTTAACACTGTGTGATATTTTACATAATATGTTTTGCATTTTCATACACTGGTAATTCCTTGGAATTGCATTCCTAGTTTTTTACATTGCTCTCTTAAATACACATCTAACAATGAGGTAGCGTTGAATACCAAATGAAACAAAATGAGAAAATGAGAGCTCAGATTCTCTCTCTTGTCCTTTTGTCCTACCCCTTATGGTTATTGCATTGAACATGTGTGAACTGTGAAGACATATTGACAGTAGCTTTGTCACACACACACACACACACACACTGCTGCTGCCTGCTAAATGTTCTATCAAAACATAATTAGAGACAATTATTATCTGAGAGAAGACAAGAAAGCAAAAAAGAGAGGAAGCAAAAATAGAAGCCATTATCTAAGGAAAGAGAAATATAACACCACATAAACTAAATGCTTCAAAAAGAGGCTATTGAAGTCAATAAGCCTACTTGTGTAACGCCGAGACTAAAATATGTTACGTTTTTTTGTTTGTTTGTTTTTTGCAGACTTGTAACGCAGAACATAAACCATAGACTCATGTTAATATAGCTGTAGTTGTTCTATGCCCATTATCAATGCCTCTAACCTAAATGATTACCCAGTAGAGGTGGCTGGGGACTGGTAATACTAAGGGTGGCTACTTTGGTCACCCTCCTGGGAATTTTATCTCTTTGTCTGTCTCTGTCCTTTTATTTCGCCTACACCTGTACCATTCCACTGTTCCATCTCTCTCTCTCTCTCTCTCTCACACACACACACACACACACACACACACACACACACACACACTCACTAATCGGCCCAATGGATGTCTTTGTTTTGCATCAGGTCTGGCCTCTCATCTAGCAGAACTTATTTAACAGACATTTACAGTACACTGCTAAGTCTCTTTCAAGTCTGACTTGTATCCCAAAGTCCTCTCTCTCACACACACACACACACAGACACACAGACACACACATACATTGCTGCTGCCTGCTAAATTCTTGACTGGAACCACCTTTGCAGCTCAATTTCAGCAACAAATACCGCTAATGGGGCCTGGTTAGGCGGACTTGCAGGAGTTCAGGTCGTAAATTGAACAGGAATTGAGTTTCTAACAAGACTCCAGAGCTCCGGTTAGCCTTGACAAGCTGCTTTTGAAACATACACATTAGACTCCACAGTGAAGAGGCACTCGGTCTAAATGGGCTCCAGTGTTTGAATGCAGATGGGAAAGTTGACTGTTTCGTAGAAAATCAAATATAACTTCTCTAATCCTCAACCACAAAATAAGTGTCATAAGAAGACCCTGAAAAATACTGCTTGTCTTTTCATCATGTTTTCATAGGACACATCTTTTTTTCTAGGTTACAGACCTCAGGAACCTTAAAGGGCCTCATATAGGCCATTTCATGGTTCTATGTTAAACTGTTTACAGTTCTCCCCAGGACAGTTCAGGGTAGGGTATAGGCCTCTAAACAGCACTGTGACAGTAGAATAAGCCCATAAAGATAGTATCCCCTAGGACCTTTCATCACCCCGGACATCCCTGGGCTGATATGACAGGTAAGTGACTGGCGATAAAGGCTGCGCTCCCGAGGGAAAAAAAATGCCAGGGAACATGACTCGCCGGGGTGTCGACAAGACGGCAGACGTTGTGCTGTGTCATGGGTAAATAAAGCAAAAAAAAAAAAAAAAACGACACGCTGCCTGTCTCACAAAGAATGGGGCTGTCGAAGATAATAAGGACCGTGTGGAAGGATTTCACAGACACTGACGTGGTTATCCGCTCTAAATAATTAATGGGGTAGTTAGATGTGTGGGCTGTAGGCGAGCAGACAGTGTATTTTTCTGACAAAATAGAGCTTCAAGTCTGGGCTTTGCTGAGTTGATAGAGTACCCTGTTTTCTTGTGTACACTGATGTGAACACTTTTATTTAACAACTCAGTGCACTGTGAAGATGCAGTATTATGGTACAACAAATCTAATAATATGGCGCTTTCTATCTGTTAGGTCAATAAAAGCACAGTGTATGCATATCATTACACTCAGAACAGGGAACTAAAATGGGAACACGTCTTGCTTAATGTTAATTTTAGAAATTGTTTTACTGAATTGGGCTCTTGTTTTAAGCATGTTGCATATTCTTGATATGAAAGGGGAGAAATAAGAATAATTTCACATTATTGTTTTTATAACCATATATGTTTTCAGAAAGTAAATAGCTACTGCATGTATTACCATATTACCAGGAACCCTTCTCCAGTTCTATATCATTATCATTTAGTTTATCCAAGAAAATAGTTTGTTTTATTTTTCTTCCATGCCTCTATCTCTTTCATAGGAAGTATGTGTCTCGTTTCTCGTTTCCTAGAAAGTGTGTGCCTGTCCCTCATTTGTCTATTTCTGTTGCCCTCAGTAGAGAAAGCTAATCAGACCAAAGCACAAACTCAGATGATGACATGCCAGTCACTGTGGTTATAATTTGTCTCTGTTCTCATTCTCATTTGAATGAAGGGAGAAGGGGTAGGTGTGGAGAGATAATGAATGTCTTGTTTACACTCACCCACAGCCTTTGACTGGGTTGAGGAAATTGCAACTCCTTGCAGTGAACCACATGAAATAACGTTAAAACTTAATACACTTTTCATATTATATCAGACATGGAGTAGTTCAAGTCATATATCAGATAATAATGAAAAAAAAAACTCCTGATTATAATACTCTTTCATGTGATTTGCGATACCTGATAATTGATGTGCATTATTTTGAGGTAAAAGAGTGTGAAAAGTGGTTCTCAGGAGCGTTTAATGTTAGGGATTAAAGTGTCATGCATGGTTTTTTGACCTCACCGAGGCCTCTAAGTTACTCCATTAGCGATGGCAAATGGCGATGCTTGAACTGAAGAGGTGTGGGAGAGCGCTAATCCACCAACCTCAACACACTGGAGGAATGGGGATGCTAATGGAACTAGTGCCCCCTGATTGACACCTAATCCTTTAAATCTGGAATTAAATGTCGACTGGCACTGAAGTTTATGTTGAATATTACATAAAAAGGATTTTTTGCTCTTTCTCTTCTTCTTTGAGTAGTCTGTTGATAGTGCTTTAGTCAGAAATGTTGAAAGATGACCTGGTTAGACTGATTGTGTCCTGGAAAGTAGTTTGTTCCTATGTGCTAAATTTCCATTTATGGAATAGAATAGAATGGAGTCTGTTTCAGCAGTCCTACTGGTAGAATTAGGGGGGGAAGTCTCTGTAAGAAAAGAGTTTGTGTGAAACATTTCACTGGTGTGACTGTTGATCAGGCAATGAGCTTAGTGTTAATCAGAGAGAGAGAGAGAGAGAGAGACAAAAGGATCTCAGACATTCCCTGGTAAGATTTGAAATAGAAGTTGAGAGATTTGCAAATGCTATACGTCTTTAATATTCTCTCTAGAGAGGTGCCCTTAAAGGTACACTATGCAATATTTGTGCCTTAATACCTTTACGACAGTGTTTCTCAAAGTGTGGTCCGGGGACCACTGGTGGTCCGCAAGATAGCCCAAGTGGTCCGTGAGCAGACATGGTAAAATATAATATAGATGAGTTGTTTGCAATATTGAACCAACTTGTATGTAAATCCAAACATTTCTGCAACACTGCCTATGTAAGACATGCTAGTTTAAATCATAGATAGATAGATAGATAGATAGATAGATAGATAGATAGATAGATAGATACTTTATTGATCTATGATTTAAACTGGCATGTACATGTTACATAGGCAGTGTTGCAAAAATGTTTGGATTTACATACAAGTTGGTTCAATATTGCAAACAACTCATCTATATTATATTTTCTCATCATTCCAATCATATAAATTCTCTGACACAATAAGCAAGGTGCAAAGACAATCAGTGAGTAGGCCTATTGTGTAATTTAATGTTGAAGTATGTTGAAGGATGTATGTTTTTTTTAGCTAGGTGGTCCGTGAGGCTATTTTTATTGATTAAGTGGTCCTTGGTCTGAAAAAGTTTGAGAAACACTGCTTTACGAAGGCAATTTGAGGGTAAACAAACTTAGGGGATTTGTTCACCTAGCATAGCCATAGAGCATAGTCGAAGCAGGTAATGCAACTTCAAGAATTGCCGACTCAAAGACATCTCACGAGAGTTGTTAAACATTACCTTGTCAGTAGATATAGCTCTTTGGAGTTTTTGTTGTTGTTAGTCCTTGCCTCCAAAGCAAAAGCATCTACATTGTATACAGGGGGAACAAGCCATGACATCTAGGCTATTTACAACGGCAAAGTAAAATCTATAGTGGCTGTAGGAGCTGGGACTGGGGAGCTCTAGAGTTGCCAAAAATACCTGAACTGCATAATATACCTCAGATAAAGAAAGATTTTGAAATATCAGGTAAAGAAAGATTTAATTTAGAATTAGTTTTAGAATTAGAGTTGTGGCATGTGTAAACTAACAAAATTTGATCACACACTAGTCATTGAATAATAAGTGCATAATAAGTCCATTACTTTGTAGTAATAGTATTATTACAATGTAACTATTGTCTGAGGAAATATTTTTGAATTCATGGACTAACATTTGATCACAAAGGACTAAGCATAACTTAAAAATCATAAAATCATGAAATTAAATATAGGTATACAATAAAAAACGACAACAAACAAATCATATCCACATTAAACCTCAAAAACATGGGCAAAATAAGCACAGAAATCTCATCTTGTCTCATTGTCAGAGTTTGCTGTCCCTCACGTCACATGGTAAACTGCATTTTTCTTTGTGAGTGAGAACACCTCTCATTCAGCCAGTGCCAGCATTTGTCTGATTCTCCCTTGTTTGATTGTGTGGCCAGGTATTGGCAGGGGAGGAGGTCGAACGGTGGCTCTTACCCTGGTCCCTCGACAAGAGGAGAGGCAGAGAACCCCCGTGGGAGCCCGTCTGTATTAGGAGCAGGCAGGAGTAGTCACGTCCGACCACTCCAGTCCCCAACCGGAGCAGTCGAGGGAGCGAGAGTGAGCTAGAGCGCTGGGGGAAACAAGGTACAGCCTAGTGCTTGCTTTAATTTGCAGCTCCCCTGTTATAACAAAGCAGGCACTAATGAATTGGAAATAACATTATCCACCTGGGTATGTGAATGCAAACGTGGCCGAGCGAGGGGCCTGAGCATGATGTGGAAATGACTTGTATTGTATTCGGTGCGGGGAGTCACGCCAGCATTTAAGTGTAAATGAGATCTCCAAAACGTGCTTTGTTTAAAATGTAGCCCCAGGGTGGAAATGAGAGGCCCAGTTGCACTGGTAGAGTGAGAACACATCAGTGTTTTTTCTGCTGGTTCTTTGGTCCTTTGACACAGTAGCTGAGAGAACAGAGACACTGTAATTGTGAGATTTATACTCACCTGTCCAAAATTTTTTTTCAGATGTTCATAAGCTCTGTTCCAGGAAACACTTGAATCATTCAAACATGATGTTGTGTTTGTATCACAGAGGGCTTGCTACTTTCCCATGAAGTATGATTGAGATCTAGGGAAATTTTCAACCACACACAGTTACTCACTTGCTCATTTAGTCTTCTTTGATCAGTGTTATTTGATGTCTATGCTTGGTGCCCTGCTGTGTTTAACATGGGCAATATATTCATATTTATTCAGTTTCAAATGGATTATAAACAGATCATATTTCTTTCTAAAACATCACTGAATGTTTGTTTCACCCTGGTGAGCAGAGCAAGGATGGAAAGCCTCCATATGTTTCAATTTTATGTGTCTACTCCAGTAATTAGCTGCCAAATTATGTGAATGAGGGTGTAAGTGAGGAGGACACCGACAGCATGTGTAAATTTGTGTGTGTGTGTGTGTGTGAGAGAGTGTCACAGGCAGAGATGAAGGGAAAGGAGTGGACTAGCAGTGTCTTCAGAAGTGTAAGAATATTATCATCATATTATTTTTCAAATTGTTTGTTCATTATCATGTTGTCAGGACGCCATGGACGCCATGGTCACAAACTGCTGCTGCGCCACGCCAATAGCTTATCATCATGACTTGGTGAACAGCGTTTTTCCCAATGCATTCTACTGTCAGTGACTGACGCGAGGGAAGCGAGGTTCTGTGTTCCATTTATTCATTTTCAGAAGCAACAATATTTGAAACAACAAATGACGTGGATTCCTGTAACTGTTCATGAAAAGACTATAGTGATTTGATAGCCTAATCCACTGCATGAAAACAAAATGGAAATCACGACTAGTTGTAGACCTAACAGAGGTAAATATTATAGCAAATAGCCTATGCCAATGCCTTGCTAGAGTGAACACAGAATGTGGGCTGTTGCGCAAATAAATGAATTAGGAAGATGATCTGCATCTCCATTAACCAAAAGAAACACTCAAACCCCCCCCATTTTTTTTTTTAGATACGCAGCACTCACAAAATACTTTCAACGTGCCTTATATGAACTTACACAACAGAGCATACCTTAAATTGTCAGGATCAGTGACAGAATAGTGTGAATTAATGGCCTGTGTGATTGGGATGTGGATTGCTTAATTTTGATTGCATTTATAATGAGTATACTATATGGATTATAAGATTGTAATGTTACAATGTAATAGAGACACTCAAAAAAATAGGTATATTACCCATTCCGAATGAATTGTCATATTGGGCTTAGCAAGAAATTTGGCAATACTACTTTCACACAAGTGATGGCACCCCTGAGTATAACAGGTGGCTATACACATTCTGTGACATTGTTACCTTTGGAAATGTCACACAAACGTTCATGGTTGTTGTGGGAGGCCTTCACATATCAAGACCCACCATAACTGAATTACAAAGGTTATTTATTCATGTTATGAAACATTTCACAATCTACGATTCACATCACCATAAACACAGCAAATTGGATTGCAAAACTTGCCATGACAAAAGTACATGGCCATGTTAAAATCATAAAAAAGGTACTTTTGCCAGAAGTGGGGTTAATTAGAGTGAGCCGTCCCACTAAAACATTGAAAGGTATGCTTTTATTGGCCAGAGTGGCCTGCTTGTAGTCATCTAGTGTCTAACAGGAGGGTGCCTTCCCTGGGGACTTCCAGACTAGTCTCTGTCCTCCTGCCTTTCCACCCTCATTTCTTATTAATGAAGGTGGACAATGGGGGTGGAAGAGCAGGGAACAGAGTGAGAGAAGGAAAACAGGGAGAGACAGAGAAAGAGAGAGAGAGAGAGTGGACTTGTGGACTTAATGGTAAGCGAAAGAGAGTGTGTGAATGTGTGTGTGTATTAGAGAGAGAGGTGTGTGTGTGTGTGTGAGAGAGAGAGAGAGAGAGAGAGATGGAGAGAGAGAGGAAGGTAGGGAGAGAAGTTGTGCCCTTGTTCCTATCTGAGGTTGCCTTTAAACGTCAACCATCAACTAGAGATGGCTGATAGAAGGAGACAGAACACCTCCATGTGTGGCTTTGCTCCTCCGTAAGGCAGCCATTAAATGGACAGTCTTACTTGCCTCCACAAGTGTAGAAGGAACTCGCTAAATATCTGGAGGTCACAAAATGCATGCAGTGCGGCTTGATGCCATAAATACTCTCAGTATAGCCTTTATGTCTGCTTATTCACTGCTCAATTATGACACCTGTTTAACTTATGCAGATCCTCTTTGACTGAAATCACACATGTTTCTGGTTCTGAATTCCAGTGCTATACCGAGTTGGTCCAGCTTTTGGTTATTCAAACTTTTGTCAAGCCTCAGCCTTTAACTCAAAATACATAACTGCATATACGTATGTATTTATTCATTCCACTTCTGTAAGGGCTAAGAACATAGTATACTAAACCTCAAGTGGGGCTAGAGGCCATACTGTACATGGTGTTGAAGATTATCTAAGAGCAAGTAGAGCAGTCAGCAGTTTATATTGCTTTTGAATACACCTGGCTTATGCACACCTTTTGTTTGCTAGCCTGGAGCAGACACTGTAAAGGCTGCACTGATCAGAAAGCCCGCTTATATCACCAGAACCAGATCGATTGCAAGGCACACCTTACAGTACACAATGTTGTGGATGTGCATACGATTTGATAGATTTCCACAGATTGCTGAGTTAGCAGTGCCCTCATAAGATATGCGGAGCACAGACTTATTGAGAAGCATCAGGTAAACTAACAAAGAGCGATGGGAATTATCTGATACCCTAACCACAGAAGTTGCTCGAAAAGCACAGAATATCAAAGTAATGCATTGTTTCTGAGTGGAGTTGTGTAGGCTATCCAACTTCCCTATGAGGTTACAGTAATTATTCTGCCTGGTAGACATCACAGCATTCCAAAAATGTTATGGGACTATTACTCCATTGTCATACACAACTTGACTGAAAGTTGTTCAATTTAGGATAAGCTAAAGTTTCAGAATGTTCATGATTTTGTGGAGATATTTGGGCTGGGCATGTAGTGTTGAGGGGATTATCTTGCCCTCAACAACAGCCATAGTTTCCGGAAAACAGTATTCTGCTACATGGATAAGTCTGCCCCCATAAGGCCCCCATTACTTCAGAGAGCAAGCACAGGATCTGAACAGCTAAAACTCATTGGCTTCGGTGCTGTGCTCTTGGACTATTTGGTGCTCTTGTGGTTTGCAGATGTGCATGATGGCAGCATCCTGCCTTCAACATGGATTGCTGATGGCAGACAGTGGCATTTAGCATTTTCCAAGCTTATACTCTGGAGATCTCCCACCCCAACCAATGTATCAGAACAGCCCTCACAGAGGTTTCTCTTCGTTGGACGCTATGGGAAAAGCAACATGATTCAGAATAAAAAGGAACCATACTTAAAAGGGCAACCCAGTGGACTGGCAACAAAAAAGCAGACTGGGAATTTTAGTCGCGTGTTCATACTTATCAAACTTGACCAGACACAAAATGTTTATCCATCAACAAAACATTAATTCGTTTGTATTGTTTTGAGGTTCGGAAGATAGGTTGTGCTATAAACACAATGAACCAATGTTCAAAAATGTAAAAAAAAAACATTTAGCAAGTTTATAGCACCTAGCATGAAACCAGCGCATTCTCCCCACACACTCTCTGATGTTTCTGCCTCTTCTAATCTCATCACATGAGCAGGTTTCCTGTTTCTTTCTAGGTTCCAACAACAAACTGAGCGAGGGCTAGGAACTTTGCTATTGTGATGAAAAAGGTGAAGTGTGTTTAAAGAAAATGTTTACAAAAAGTTAAAGAGCAAGAACAAAGAACTCAGTACAATGGCAATGGACATAAAAAAAAACACATCAGAAAGGTTGAGTTAAGTTTTAAAACTATTCACACACTAGGAAGTTGGTTCCAGACCTGAGTATTATACCTCAAAAAATACTTCTGTTCTGACACCAGGTGTTTAACATATTAACATATTCCTCTCCAGTGACCTGAGTGGCTAAGCAGGTGTGTGCCCCTGCGATACATCTGAGAGGCAGGCTCATACACATGCACACACATCAAAAGGTCTTGAGCCAATTCAGTATTCTGTTGCTTGGTTATAGAAACCTAGAAATAGTGAATACTAAAGAAGATGTCTGTGTCTCTGTGAACAGTTTTTTTTAGTGCAAGGGTAAGTCAGAGACGTGCTATTATATTACCTATTTAGTTTAAAAAAAAATGTATAAAACAATGTGACATTTTTCACTTGAGCCCCTGCCCCCCAGAATGTCTGTGCACATCTCTGCTGAGGTATTAAAGTCCAGCTCCTCCTGCATAAACAAGCAGCAGTGATTTGTTGACTTAATTATTTGACTGATGTGCTCACTTTTTGACATTGCTAAGAACTTCAGCAGATGGATGAATTTAAAAAAAAACCCATCATATTTAGTACTAGGACAGAAATGTGCTCTCAAACATCCTCTCACCACAGACCCTATAGTCTCCATGATGTCCCATCAGCCTCTCCAGACTTCTCTCGTGGAGCCTCCCTACTGGCCACTGGGGCAGACTGACCAGTAGCACCACACTGGGCACTGACCAGCAGCACCACACTGGGCACTGACCAGCAGCACCACACTGGGGACTGACCAGTAGCACCACACTGGAGACTGACCAGCAGCACCACACTGACCAGTAGCACCACACTGGGGACTGACCAGCAGCACCACAATGGGGACTGACCAGCAGCATCACACTGGGGACTGCCTAGTAGCATCACACTGGGGACTGCCTAGTAGCATCACACTGGGGACTGACCAGCAGCATCACACTGGGGACTGACTAGTAGCATCACACTGGGGACTGACTAGTAGCACCACACTGACCAGTATCACCACACAGGACTGACCAGCAGCACCACACTGACCAGTAGCATCACCCTGGGGACTGACCAGTAGCATCACACTGGGGACTGACCAGAAGCACCACAATGGGGCTCTGAGTGCACTGGCCATCCTCTCCAGACTGCCATGAACAGACGCTGAAAGGTTGACGACACAAAAGACTGAACTGAACACTCATCCAGCCAACAAACAGACCAAGAGCCCCTGCGGACATGTCCATTTCTTTTAAAGGCTTGAAACCATATCAACTGTAAGGGTCTGCTGAAATCAATAGAAAACAAGCCTGCAGTCTGGAGTTCTGGAATAAAATGCTTCTTATATACGATATGTGTCTTGCATTCATTTTCTTACTTATCCAAGTGAATTGATATTCATTAGGCCTGTGTATTTCCATAAAGGTGTATGAATAATCAATGCAATGCGATATTTGTTCTAAAAGTATTTGTGGTATTTCCTTTGTAGCTGACCTAAGAGTCTTTCTGAATGCACATTTCTCAAGGATCTGTTTCATCATCTCTTTATATATATATATATTTGGTCTCTCCACCTGAGCCATCTTCTGATATATTTGTCAGCTCTCTATGTTACAGATCATGTAATAAAATGTCATTTTGTTCTCATCCTTGTTTCCATCATCGAGATGTAGTTATAGAGCCTGAAACAAGGTTGTCCTGAACGAGATTGTTAGATATGGAGCCTCTCCCTCCCTCTCTCTCTCTCTCTCTCTCTCTCTCTCTTTCTTTCGGGTGTACATCCAACTCTTGTGTTGGTGGGGAGAGAAAAAAAAGCGCAAGTCAGAAGATTTCCAATTTATCCAGAGTCACAGCACACAGGGAAAGTTATAGTCTATAAAAGAGCAAGTAACTTCAGATGCCTTATTTTCCATTTGCCACAAAATCAGAGGTCCTACAAATCCATTGCCTTCAAAGCGAAAGCTGTGAAAGATAAATGCTCTCATCCTTATTTTATGGACCCCTTTCTCTGTTTTCCTTCTGTGACTCCCTACCTTATCTCTTAGCCAATGATGTCTCCTTCAAACATGTGGTTTCAAATGATTTTTTTTGTTGTTCCTGTTATTTGACCTAGATGACCTGGAGGCAAACACACACATCTACATTCCTCAGCCACTGATTATATTTCCCATTAGAATGGAAGCTTGGGGCTTGCAACAAATAAAGACAAACAAAAAATCCACCAATGCTACAAAGTAGAGAACACTCATGCACAACACTCAATGTAAAATGCATCTGTAAACTGATTGGTTTTTGATTTGGCTGACAAGCTTTCATTCCATGTCCTCTCTCTCTCTCTCTCTCTCTCTCGTTCCATCATTTTCTATAGAAGAGGCTGAAGTTAATACACAATCACAGATGGAAATGCAGACAAGAGTATGGAAAGCTAATGACAGACGTGTGGGCAGGTGAGGAGACTCCAACAAAAGGCTGGAATAATGACAACTCCGTCTTACGAGAGAAACCAAGCACATGTGTACCAGCTGAGAGGAGTGTAGGAGATTTGACAAATGCCGAATGCAGACCAAACCTGAGTGAACTGGATTTGTCAGACGGGACACATTTCTTGTAGAACAACAAATTTAATGAGAAGTATAATCACAACTCTCCAGGAAATGTATCAACTGTTGCTAATCTATCTATAAAGCAAGAAGTGTGTCTGTGTGTCCGGATGTCTGTGTGTCTGTGGCACGCATATCTCGCTGACCGTTTGTCAGACTGATTTCAAACTTGGCCAACTTGGTGTCTTGCTATGGGCATGAGTAAGTGCAGTGCCAAATTTGACGTTGTTTGAATAAGAAATGCAAAAGATATCATTAAATATATCGGCCACTCCCCCTCCCACACACCACTGTACTGTAAGCTACCAGTGAGGATAGAAGTAGGGCTTTGGCAGAACTGGATCAGTGTAGGTAACACAGATATAAACGTAACATGTCTGACCTCAACAATAAAGTGAACTCCGCAGATTTTGCAACAACACGCCAACACACACAGGTATGCTGTGGCTCTTCAAAATGACATAATAAATGATGTGTAATAAACGGACACTTCGAATAGCCCAGGCTACTTTGGCCTTTAGACTCAAAACAGCTGTTAGGATTATGTCATTTTGATTTGTAAAAAATGTCACATGCAGCCACGCTTAAATTCTGCACTCATGTAATTGGGCTACAGGAATAGCATGTTTGAACGGGCACTGCACTAGTAATAGCAAATAATAGCAATAGCAAATAATTAATTTATTATATATTTATTTATCATTTTAAGTTGTTAACTTGAAACTAAAATGAAGACCTATACCGCAGTATATTTGTAAGTAAGTCGATATCTCACTTTGATTATTAATACACCTGTGATAAAAAAAAAACTGTCAAACTGCCATTGCTGGTGTAGAGTTGTTTCTGTAGGACTCTAAGAGATATATCCATAATAACATAAACAGTAAAATATTGGAGCAATTGTATATTTACATTTATATTTCTTTCTAAAAGATGTGAGTGTTGTTATATACGGTAAGTGTGGTCGGTTGATCCTCTGTCAGGCCTTGTACAGCGATTTCTGTTTGTCCATATGTGAGCCTTCAGACCGTTACATTAAACGATAGATCTAATCATCGACTACTTTCAAACTGACATGGATTTATTACGACTTTATTCACACAAGCTTGTACCTATCTCCCAGTGGTGCGCCTGTGTAATTAATCACAGTGATCACAGTGTACACTTCACGTGCGACTTACTGTGCTAATGAATCTGACTAGCCGACAATTAGCGGCCCCCTCATCTTATTTCCCATCCGAGAGAGCTGACCCTGGCTAATCAGCTGTCAGATTCCTCCCTTTTCCTCTCTTAACTCGCCTCACCCCTGATTCTAAGCATTTAACAGCCAGCTCCCCAGGTCGGTGAAGACAAGGCCGAGCTCGCAGGCAAAATGAACTGTGTGTGTGTGTTACAGCTCTTATATTAAGAATTTCATGATGGTCTCTGCAATAATGTGTTTCTACAGAGTAGACAACCAAGTAAACATTGATAGTTATTTAAAGATTTCAAACAATTCTTCTAAAGAAGTGTTTAGAACTGTTTTAGCATAAATTAAACACAGTCTGATATAGGCCTACATGTTAGAAGAGAGGAAAGGATGAGTGCTGCGTTGGGTTGAAAAATATAAAAAAGATCAGGTGCTTTTTGAGCGCAGACTACAGAAACTCTATAGCAGAATGTGACTGTCCTGTTTGTGTAGGCTAGTAGCCAGGAAAAGTAAAAGGCAAAAAAAAGTAAAAGGTCTTAAAAAATCTGAGCACACTGATCAAATATAAATGAAAAATATTTTAGCATAATGGATAAGTCTACGCGTTTCGACAGGGCAAACAGCATTATTACCCACCAGTGTGTTTTAAATGCAATCAATGTAAAACCCATTTAATTAAATATATAGTTCAATTAAGTGCATACAGAATCACTAATACAAAATGCAGACAATAAACAATCATCATAGAGACAACAAAATCTCCCATGAAACACAATTCCACAGCAGACTAGTATCAGGACGCATATAAGTTAAGCATCATTATATACTGTAATCTGGTAGAGTCAAGAATATTGAGAAAAACATCCAATATCTTATACACGTAATCTGCCACAGTAATGGTGTAAAGTAACTTTCCTCATTGAGGCCGGGAAAGGATGTGGATCCAAAAGTTCTCCCTTTTTAAGAGATGTTTCAGTCTATCTCCCCCCCTACTGTTTTTGAGACTGCCTCAATTACCATGGACTAGTAAGGCCGGCATTCTTATAATGTTGGGCCATGGGATAATTTGGGTTCTGAGTCTTAATTGCATTCTTGTGCTCCACCAGTCTTACATGTTATTCAGTGTTTGGTGGCAATACTTGCATAAATATTAATTTTCTGCTGCTTTGCCATGTTATTGGGAACAATTTAGCAGTTGCAGTTATTGTGGGCTAGTTATCCACGAGTTGTGAATGTGACTCCAGACCACACACGCACACACACACACCTACACCTAAATCCTTCTTCTAGTTGTACCAATACCAAAAAATAAAGCTTGACTCACTCAAATAAACCTTGTTTTATGCTGTTGTTTGGAACCATCCAATGAAGAGAACTGTAGCCACTTTATTTTCCATCGGTGTTCCTGTGTGTTTGTGAGAGAGAGAGATTAAGAGAGTTTAACCCAGCACTGTATCCATTTCAGCAAGACATGCAAAACACTGTTTCACACCACTCTCTCTCTCTCTTTCTCATTCATCCTTTCCTCCTCTCCTCCTTTTTCCCCTCTTTGTGCTTTTCTTTCCCCTCCTCTATTCAAGTTCTCCTGATCTGTTCAGCCGCTGAGCTGCCACCTCCCTCCACTCATTTTCCAACACCTCCCTCCACCAAGCTGTGGAGAGAGGCCAATCAGCTTAATCTCAGTTTTAATTGGTTTCCCATTAACCTTTTGATTGCATTTGTTTTAGCACTACGGTGAGACTTAATTGCTTTCAGGGCTAAATTGGAGTTCATTCCAAAAATCATGGTGGAGATATCCATAGTTAATTAGAGGTTTTGTATTTTCATCACAGCATTCTTGATTGGTTATCAGATGTTCATAGCCATCATATTAGCACTGGAGTGAGTTATCAATGATACTTGGGATACTAGAGGGAAATTACATGGCCATTTTAATGAGAACATACTAAGACCATAGATTTGGCCATTTCATGGAAATTCATGGGAGATCAGTTTTACCCTAGTTTTCTGAGCCTCTGTGCAATGTGTAGTCTTTATAAAGTGCTTTGTGCCTCCAAGAGATTTGGCAAATGAAAACAGAAAAGTCTTAACCACTATGCCCTTGTTCTTTTGTGTTAAGTTTTAACAGAACCCCCAAACAACTTTTAACAACCACAGGAGTTGAAGCGTAAAATGGATTGGCTGGATTGGACCGCCAAATGAAATCCACCACAATAAAAAAAACAAGACTTATTAGTCATCTCTAGCTGAGGCCAGTCCTGTGCAAGAAAGACCCAGATATATCTATGCAGTGAGACGTCCACAATACATCCATAGGATTTCACTACTCACCTTCCAATCCATATGTCTGGATATTACAGTAAAATACAAATACAAATACTGTTATGATGAAAGCTTGTCTAAGCATGTTTGTAAGAATGCTATTGATTGAGCCCCTTCCTGTGATTACACTCTCGCTGACTATTGACAGAAGTAACCTGTCCACAGGGTGTTGCATTTAGTGACTTGGTCTGAATCCTGTTTTCCTTTGCGACTGCTAAATTTGGGTAGATTGCACTACTCATTGACCTTCAAAAGAAATGGAACCTACACTATCACTTTATGGGAACGCGCAAACTTAGAGAAGCGAGAAGGGATAGTACTGGGATTCACCATTTGTCTGGTCTTTGCTCTAAGTCCATTTTAAACTGTTCTTTATTCTCCCCTTTAACTCCTGCATTCAAAGGCTTTCACTGGCACAGTTACAGACACAGAGTAGCATGCAGGGCAGACAGCCACCAGTCATTGTGTTCCCTATGCTGTTTCTAATTCTACTACAGTAAGAGTATTTCTGCCAGCACTTAAAAGAAGGAGAAACTGCTCTTAGTTAAGTGCAGTTATTGATCAAAAAAGATTATGATGCTGTGGTATATTGGGACTGAACATTGAGGATTGGAACCACCACTGTAGGGAGGATGGCTGTGCACATCACTGAGATAGAGAGAGAGAGAGAGAGAGAGAGAGTGAGAGAGACAATGTGTGTGTGTGTGTGTGTGAGTGAGAGAGAGACGTGTGTGTGTGTGTGTGTGTGTGTGTGTGAGAGAGAGTGAGTGAGAGAGAGATACAATGTGTGTGTGTGTCTGTGTGTGTGAGAATCATTAAGCTACTCATGATTATAGATGAGGCCCTTCACTGCGGCAGGAGCTGGGGTTAATGCAGTGTGATCACTGTGGGGCAGGCATGAGAAACAGAACGAAACAAATGAACTTGGTGGGAGTGGAGGAAGCAGAGGGACGCTGCAGATAGTGCGGGGGGAGAGGTTGTAAATGAGATGGATAGAGTATGCAAAGTGTGTGTACTTGTGTGCATGCCTGTGTATCTGTGTGTAAGAGAGGTAGATAAGTGTGTGTGTGTGTGTGTGTGTGGTTGTGTGTGTGTATGTGAGAGAGAGAGAGACTGAGAAAGAGGACAGGGGTTGTTTTTGTGAAGTACATAGAGACTGTAATAAGTATGGTATGCGTGTGTGAGAGAAAGAAAGACTCTTCAAACCACACTAGTTGGTGCATTGTGTGCAGAGCAGCAGAGATGAGTGTCTTCCATGTGCTCAGTGGCTGCCAACAGAATGCCATGGCACAAAATGCCCATTTACAGCAGGCAGGAAAAAGCCCTGGTAGTGGATGGTTGAAATGTGTAGGGAAAGGCATTAGTGCTGCTACAGTGTAATTTAATCTACCTACACATCACAGTTTTTCTCCCACATTATCTTAACCATCATACCTTTGGAAAAGCGGCCTGATTTCATACAGTGATACTCCTCTCAGTCTCATTTCCTCCTCCGTTATTGCGAATGAGCTCCAATAACAGCCTAGAAAAAAAAACTCCATTATCTTTCATAAGCCAATGCACTGGGGAGAGTATATCACAACTTTACTTTCCACTGTATGATGTGCGTTCTGGGTGCTTAACAGCACCGTTAGACGCGTGAACGTCGCTAGACGGTTGCCGAACACATGTCATTAGGTGTCTCGGTAGTGTAATCATTAGTTCAACAGTAACGAGGGATCCCTGAGATGGAGATGAGGTAGCTCTTTTTCTCCCATGAATAGGTTGAGACAGATCGCATATTTCCACTAGGGCCACAGCCATACGAAAGATTGGTAACACTTTACTTGAAGGTATCTACATAACAGTGACATGACACTGTCATAACTCTAACCCTAACTTGTCATGAAAAAAAAACAAATGACACTTGACAGAAGCGAGTGAAGCATTATGTCACAAATGTTTATGACTTGTTTATAATGTTTATGACACGTTCATGACAGTGTCATGCCATTCTTAGATACCTTCAAGTCAAGTGTAACCGAAAGATTTGGTGAACAGCAGCCACTGTTGCTTTGGCTGACCAGCGAGGACAGGGTGGCATACAGTATTAATAGGGAAATGGCTTGAACTGTATCCGCCAATGAAAGCTAGCAATGTGCATTTCATCCACACAATGCAGGACCACAGTTGGTTGATCATGCATATTTGAAATGTATTTGTGACTGCTGATGTGAATAGGATAGACCTAATGGAATGGAGGAATGCTGATGTTGTCGTCAGGTGGGCGTGTGACAAAAATACTTTCATGACACTTCCTGTTTTTGGGAGGTCGGTGATGTCAAGAGTCATAATATTTTAGGTCCATCTAGTTCTGCATATAGATGAAATTCATTGACACGCACTGGAATCAGGGCTAATACGACAAAACGTGATGCCTAAGCACTGAGCTACTGGACCCTGAATTCTACAGTCTGATTACAGTACCTATTCTGTAGACCTTGAGAACAGATATGTTCCTTAATGAGTGCATTCCCTATGAAATAAAATGAAATCAATCTTTATAATGTATTATTCTATACATTTTCTGACAATTGCGGTTCATTTTTTGTCATTAGTTAGCTTTTATTATTTTATCTCTACACAACTGTAGCAGAAAAAAGAGAGAACTGCTCACCATTATATCTACATCCCATAATTTCCTCCTCCCTTCATCTATTTGTCAGCAAAACTGGCCAGCGTTAAACATTGGTCTGAGTAAGAACTCAACAGTCGCTATCTGTCTGAATGGCTGTGTTTGTGTATTGCTGCTTGTTATGTACTGTAAGTGTCAGACAACAGTCTTGAGTTAAATACTTTGGTGGTTGAGTCAGTCAGCCCTATCTGGCAGCTGGCATGCTTGTTTATGTTGTGTTTAATTGACATCCCATTGATATATATGATCGGTGGGGGCTGGCGTGCTACTGACTAACGATCACGTTCCATTCCCACTAGCTGCAGATTTTATTTCATGTCAAATGCTAAGAGGCAGAGACTTTGTGGGATTGCTCATTCTAAAAGACATGAAGGTGTTAGAGAGAGAGTGAGTGAATGAGTGAGAGAGAGAAAAATAGACAGAGAGAAATATGTAATTGTTACACCACACTGACTTGTCTTTTCTACTATAGTCACTCTTGTGCTAATTGCTACTTCATCTAGTCGAGTGCATGTCTTGGAACATTCACTTGCACACTTGTGTAGAAGTAACTGAATGCCAGGTAGGGGAATAAAATATTCATCAACTCACATGCATGCACACACAAACAGACACACATCCAGTAGGCTACACACACATGTACAGTACATCCACTCACACACACACAAACACACTCAGTACATGTTGTCAGTTCATGTTGTCATGTTGCCAATTGTGCGTGTGAACCACCAATGTTCGCACACATAATATGCATTCACACTTTACTGATCTCCCTGCGCGTTAGGTACTTCGTGTACGTTATCACAGTTCCCCAGCCAGCCAAACTCAGGTATAGAACTAGGCTACACTTGAGCGAGGATTCAGAGCGCCCTGCTCCCTTTATTTAGCCTGGCGAGCCAGACCCACATTAAAATGTAGGGTCTGGGCACTCACTGTTCGCAGTGCTCAGTCCGAGGGGCGGGATAATCAGTTGTCTTTCAAATTCCCTCTGCACGCAATAGGATGCATTAGGCATAAGTAGCAGGGAATTCAAGCCAAACCGTTGCAACTCTGCCATCAATCATTATGTTAAGCCCACCAAACGACTCTATACACGATTTCAATGTCCTGATTAAGTTTCGATTTCTGGAGAACGGAGAGTTGCTAGACTAGCCCCGCTAGGGGCGCGTCTAGATTTCTAGGCTACCCTTTATTTCCTTTCACAAAAGTTACAATACCACGAGTGAAACTGCAAATGGAAACAATACAAACCCTTAATTTCTTTTCTCAGTATGTCGCTAATAAACAGTATAACATTATTTGCAAAGTGATTCACAAGAACCAAAAGCCAGTGTCAGCCCTTAAATATAAACAGGCTAATACACTATCACCGTTAGCACACAACATAGTTACATTAGCTCATAACTTCAACTTAGTGCATGACTTTACAGTCGGTAAACTTTAAACTTACAATGCCTAACATCACATTGCATATTCACTCAAACTCATACATTAATAAATTTACAGCCATTGCTTTCGTGAGTTTGAGAAGAGAATACTCAAATGACCAACTGAACTGTTACCGTCTTTCTTACTGCTGGCTTCTACGTGCTTCAAGTGTAAGCGTTCATAGTTTA
>NC_063207.1:15635364-15775364 GCF_017589495.1 Alosa alosa | reverse complement strand
CGGACTGGGCCTACGGTACATGACTGACGCATCTGCAGCTGATTTATGAATGGCCTAGACGAAGCATACATCACGCCGGGCGGTGCTTTGTCCAACGCGCGGAACATGGAAATGTGTTTTGGTAGGGGACTCGCCTGTGGCTGGGCGACAGCGGAAAGATTGCCTCCGTGTCATTACGATCCACCGACTGAAACACCTGCTAGCGGCGTTCTCCTCTCCTCGCACAGTTTCCTCATAAAAAACGAATCAGTGGAATCCTCCTGTTTTTTATATACCGTTCCATATTTATTTATTTAAAAAAGGGTTTCGGGGGGTGTTGGTCCATTGGCTGGGCCTCTGAGCTATGGGTTTATGTAAACATGATTTTCTCAGCCAGTGCCTGGACACTCCTCCCTAGACCTTTATACCTCTAGGCTAGGCAAGTCCATTTTAACCGGAGTACACTTATCATTCATCTTGATGAAAGTGAGAGGAGAAAGTAATAAGGTATTTTGTCATCAGAGGTTACCAAAAGAAAGAGAAAGTGGACCCCCATACTTGGCATTAAAGAACTTTAAAATAACTTTCTCTGATTTTTGAAACAACGAGGATAAATAGTGTAAAAATGGAAGCTTGATAGGCATTAAACAAATCAGAAGAAATGGTCAAATGTTCAAGCAAAATTACAAAGTTAACTATGTGGATTTACAGAATATAATATTGTCTTGTATAGTAGAGTACATTTTCCATGTATTATGTATGATCTGATATTAAATGCAATCTGTAATGTATTTTCCCTTTTGGTTTGAGTGAAAAGGGGCTAGATTAGTATGTCCATGTGGTTCACTATTGCATTCCAGTGAGAACAATACCCTGAAAAATACAGGTGGGTCTATCTCAGTTGAAAATATGATTGGATTATTCTGCAGTGAGGGTATTGTGAGAAATAAAGTTCAGTTAAAAATCAGTTTGATAATAGTAGCACACAGCTCACACAGCAGGTCACCAACACCATTTAACACTCGACACAATTGACCCATCCCCTGAATGCTGAGACCAGCTGATTTGAAGAGAGTAATCTGATTAGCAGCTGCTAGGATAGCATGAGAACCTGTCCCCATTGGCGACACAAGGTGTTGGTGTGTCCTTGGCCCTGTCACTTCCATCTAATGTCAGGTTACTTCAGTTGACACATTGCGTGTTAGTGCCGGTGCCCTACTGGTGTAATGCTTTTCATAAACATACCAATCAACGTGGCCAGCAGGAATAGCAGGCTGTATGGCTGTCATTCTCCATGATTACACGGCACAATGCTTCTGACTTTCTGTCAAAACTGTGGTAACATCTGTTCCACTTTGAAATGGAATCAAACAACTTTGAGAAACCCGACCACATTGCAAAAGCCAAATCAATGGTTGATCTTTTTATGACAGTTTATATTAGCCAGAGTTTGACATATAAAAAATGACTGCTTGTCTAGTGTGCTCTCACTCTCACAGATTATTCTAGTCAGCATGAAATCTGTACAAGTTTACATTCCAAAAGAGTGTTTCCTTTTTTTTAGCCAGAAAAAGACTGGAAACCTAATCTGAAAAATGTAACTGTGATCATCATGATACAGTAAAGTGTTGACGGATGCAAAAACAGTAAAGAGAAGCACCCCCCAACAAAAAAAGACAGAAACGAAATTAGTATTGTATTATTGTTAACAATGGAATTGACAGTGAATACTGAGAATGGAAAACAACATGCTTCACTTAGCCACTTGCTAGATGCAAAGATACAAAGACAGACAGACACACACACACACACTCCCCAAGAAAAAAAAAGATAGAAATACATAGTGAGGGGTACTTATTGATAACATACCATTGAATTGAAAATGAATACTGAGAACAGAGAACAGTACGCTCTGCATGCAGAATTCACTGTCTCTCCACAGGCAAGGTGAAGCCGTTGTCTTGAGCGTGGTCAATCATTTACGCCCCTGGCGTTGTGCCTACACCGGCCGGTCGGCCGGCTGGCTCCACTGTCAGTTGACATACACTCACTGGCTGTTCTTTTCACAGCCCCCATAGGGGCATCTCTCTTGCGTCTTCCTCTGGCTATGGGCAATCATTTCTCCTGTGCGGTCCTCAGGGTAATACGGCAATGTCTGGAAGCATCTGCTCGATGCGTCCCACTTCTCTCAGAGAAACGTGTCAGACGTGTTGTTGTATGGTTGAGGTGCTTGCTGCCTGTCATGGCTCATCATGCTGGTCAGTCTCTTGACCATTGCTTCAAATCTCTTCAGGCACCAGGTAACCATAAGGTAACTGTGCCAGGCAGGTAGCATCTGTCCATATTGATCTTTAATTTGATGAACATTGTCTTAATGTTAAAATGTCATCAAATGTGACAAACAAACAAACAAAACTACATCCAAGTTTTACAGCATATGTTTTTTCCTTTTAGTCAGTGCAGTATACTGCATAACTAGGAAAACATAAAAAATCCATTTGTATGTCCTCCATTTTAATGAGTTTTAATGAATCATGTTTTATTATGCATTCCTGGTTGTTTTGATTGGTTTGTTCTGATTTGATTTGTGTTTACTTCATCAAAACAGCGCAACTGCAGTTTGATTGATATTTCCTGGAAAACATCATTCATGAATATTTTTATAAATGGAGATGTCTGTTTTTGCAAATGAAGTCATTCCTCAATAATTTAAGATCAATAGTAATATTACTGTAATGTTGCATTTTAGTAAATAAATAAGACATATTTTTACAGGTAAGCTGATACTTTTCTCTTTCTACATGTGTCCATGTTTGTCCATGTGTATGCTTATGCCATGTATGTAGCTCATGCTGTAGGGGGAGAGAAATGAACCCAGGTGGGTTTCCTCTGCCTGTGCTCCCTCTGGCAGGTGCTTCAGCTCCTCTCCAACTTGTCCCTCCTGGTGCCTCTAGTGGTCACTGGGGAGGGAGACTTAAGTCTGTTTTGTGTGTGTGTGTGTGTGTGTGTGTGTGTGCATGTGCATGTGCATGTGTGTGTGTGTGTGTGTGTGTGTGTGTGTGTGTGTGTGTGTGTGTGTGTGTGTGTGTGTGTGTGTGTATGCATGTGCGTGTGTGTGTGCGTGTGTGTGTATGTGTCTGAGACGAAAAGAGAAAAAAATTGGCACATGGAGGGGCAGGATGGGGAGTGTTACAGTAAAGTCTCCACTTTTACAGTGAGTAGTTCTGAATTTACTAAAAATAGAAATAAAAGGTCAGTTTTTTTTCCCTCCATCACTAAGGTCACGACGAACTATTGCGACACGTGTGCCACAGGTGAGGATTCATTATTAAATGGAGAAAACATGCAGAGAGAGAGAGAGAGAGAGAGAGAGATGTGTGTGTTTCAAGCAGAAATTGTGCTGACACTTAATCCAGCAATAATTACAACAGAGTAAAGGTGTACTCTATCTCCCCTACTTCACCGGGCCCTGTATAAGTCCATGACAGTGCTATTGCTAGTAATCTACCCCAGTAGTTATATAGACGCATAGTCTGCCTCCTCTCGGCATGGTTTATACAGCTTCAATGACTGTGTGTGCGTGTGCGTGTATGTCTGTGTGTGTGTGTGTGTGTGTGTGTGTGTGTCTATGCATGCTCTCTGTGGCAGTGTGTGTATGTGCGTGTACGTACGTAGTATGTGTCTGTATGACAATGACACATGTGTGTTTCTGTCTGACTGTGTGAGTGGTGCAGTGTGTGTGTGTGTGTGTGTGTGTGTGTGTGTGTGTGTGTGTATAAGATATATAATACCAGTGTGCCCATCCAGCTTCTCCCCAACACACACACTATGGCCTCAGTGGACCAGAGCAGTCTGCCAGTTGTCACTGTGGACAATTACTCAGCTCGGTGGAGCAACGCCACACACACACACACACACACACACACACACACACATCTCCTCTCACACCTCACACACACTGGGGCTCCAATTTATTCATCTCTAAATGGCATTTATACTTACATGTCAACAGATATTAATCTATTCATCATATACCCTGATCGGCAAACCAAAGCAGACAGAATCATTATTGGGGAAGAGGGCCCCCCTCTGCACTGTGATCCATGTCTTTCTTCCTCCTCTCCTTTTTCCTTTACTTTGACGAAAGAGCAGAGCGGTTCAGAGAAAATGGCTCAGATCCAGGCTGACTCACTCAAATAATGTTTGCCCAATGTCTGTGCTTATTTTCATTCGGTACACAGTGCGTTATGAAAAGGACCCAGCTAGCCACAAAGCTGATAATGGCACTGTGTGTGTGTGTGTGTGTGTGTGTGTGTGGGTGGGTGGGGGGTTGGGGGGGTTCTTATCTTTACAACACTATTTTTGGTTATTGCTATCTATTTGTCAATGCCAACCACAAGTGCATAGACCCATTATGTATCTCTAAGAGCCTCATGTAATGCACCCTCTCACATGTATTTTTAAAAGGCGTTTCTTAATAGAACATGTGGAACAAGGTGTTCTATTCAACGTGACGTCACTGGAGGCAGAAACAATCGTTTGGATAGTGAGGCGGCTATTTGAATAGTACTAGTGAGGCGGCTAAAATCAGACAGTAATCTAAAATCTTTGCTAAAATGTGTAACGATATAACACAATACGTACATACACTCAGTGTACATGATCGGGAGGATTATTTGAAAAAAACTAAGGCTACATTATCAGATGGGACAATCCTGACAGACACAATACCGTCAGTGATTGGAAAGACAGGTTTGCCATCTGTTGAATGGCCGGACATTATTGAAAAACCGAGTGTCTACAGTAAGGAGAAGCTGAGGGTGTACAGTATAAATCATTGAATGCATATAACTATCTCCTAAATGGTCATGTCCAAAACTTACAATAGGCCTACAATGACGTGGTGAGTTTTGTGTTTGCCGAACCGACATTTTACCGAGCCAGCGCCCGCCCATGTCACAAGGCAAAGATGTATTGCAAACGTGCTAATTACCAACCATTTCGTTTGAAAATTCTAAAACAACAATGTTTTTTAATACTTCAAAATAACATTTGATAAATGAACCTCACATTTTTCAGTAGACATAGGTGTCTAGATTTGAACAAAATCTAGTTTGTTTCTTACTGGGGCTTTTACTGCCTGAAATATCCAATTTTGTTTACCACGCTCGGAGTTAGTGCTGGGCCTTACACAGTAGTAGCCTAGTAGCTAGTAGGCCTAATCAAGGATTTGGTTTAGCTCTTCGAGTCACAGTAAAATTACATTTTTGGTAGGCTACATAGCTTATTTAGATACACTTATGGTGTGGGCGCTTGCGTTTTTTTAGGAATCCGCAGTCTTGGTTTGTATAGAAATGAATAAGTGACATAGGCTACATGTAAAGAGGTTGGAAATACAGGACGATTGGTAGGCTAATATGTGAGGTTCCGATACAAGGCTTGGGTTATCGTGAGTCAAACGAACTACGTTCTCACTGGAAACTGTAGCCTAGGCCTACTTATTTCAAATTTAACCGATGACTTTTTCGGTTCTGGCACCCGACAGCACAGCAAGATGAGACCATGATAACCTTTAGCCTCCCGAATATGACTGTTCGTTTAGCTTCCCAGCTGAGGTGATGGTTTGTTTTGCCTCCAGTGAACGTAATGATGTAGGCTCAGAAGGTACCTATAAGACTGTCCCATTACGGAACCATTCTACCGCACAGTCTAGTAGCCCCAGCCCTTAGTCAAACTGTGGCTAGAAACCACAACGCCACTCTATCCCAAGTTTGAACCAAAACTAAATGCGCAGTGGCTACACATAAAGTGAGACCTAATTTATAAATGGCAATTAATACACTTTTCACAGCGCCCAAATGACCTTTAAATTCCTAAACATATGAGCAAACACAAACCTCCTGGTTTGGATTCACCAAGTCAAACTCCACTGATGCGCGCCTCAAACTTCATTAAGGCAGACATTTATGCTGAAAAACCGCCGGGGTTTGCAGCGTGTCTTACAGAGGTCCTCTGAGAGGGCGACGTGATTATTGCTTTCCAGGCTACATGCTTTTGGGGATTTTATGATATCTCATTAGATTGGGTAAACTTTTATTTGACTGATAAAAATCAAGTGGTGCAGTTTGATAGGTCATCACCATCATCAGGACCCATAGCACTGAGTACTCATATCAATGGGGATAACATTGCATCCACAATACTATGTTTTGCATCTAATGTCATGTCTATTTATTTTAATTGGTAAATATTAATTGACAGTTTAGTTTCAACCCCTGATGAATAAAAAATATTACAGTGTACATAAGATTTCAGGAATTCCAGAATCTTTTTTTATTATTATTTGCAATAATAAATGAAAGAGAGGAGACACAGTGAGAAAAGTGTACGCCTATACCAGACTCTATCTGTGTCCCTAATGTATACATTTATCATGTATCCTATTATGATTTTGTTTGAGGTAGGAAAAACATTTCTCACCTTACATACAACTTTACACATCTTTACACAAACCTATTGACACACTCAATCAGACTCTCTCGCTCACACACACACACACGCACACACACACTGGTACCCAGAGACAAATCTGAATAAATCCGCAACAAACAATTTTCCACATGGTTGCGCAGTGGTTGCCGCTACGTTCCTGCAGACGTCCTGATCGCAGATAGAGCATACTCCCCACCCGCACCCTCATCAGTGTGAATGACAGCGGCAGATTAGCATGCTTTATTTGCCAGCGGTAAACAATATCATAAATACAGGAGGATGTGCCATCAATCAACACCTCGGGGGCTCTGATCCACGTAAATAAGAATCCTGAAGGAAGAGAGGCAGGTCAGAGAAGGATGAGATTGGTGGTGATGGTGAAGGTGATGTGTGGTGTGTGTGTGGGTGTGTGTGTGTGCGTGCGTGCGTGCGTGTGTCTGTGTGTGTTTGCATGTGTCTGTGTGTATGGGGGTTGGTGTTGCTGGAGTAGCAATGGAACTCAACATTCAGATAGCCCCCATTCGCACCCACCCCCACCCCACCCCGAGTGTTGAAACTCCCTTTATCCTTTCTCCCCCTCGGCCTGTCAATGTCACAGTTATTATTCACTGCTAATATACACAGCCGTGAAATGTTAACAACTGTCCTGTGAAATGATGCATCACATGTTGTTACTGCCTGCGTACATTTCAGCGCTGTCTACTCTCCATTCCTCATCACTCTGTACTATAAATAACCCGTCTTGCACCTCTTCTCCAAAGATGGAGCCGAGGAGGAGTGGAAGTCAGGAGTATGCATATTGTAGCCCAGGATTCCACAGCGTTTTGTCTCCATGTCTCTGTTTACCTTTTTGGTAACATGGTTTGTGCTCAGGGAGATGTCACAGGTAAGATAGGTGAGCATGCAGTCCATGGCTAAGATTCTCATCTAGTTGGCGGCAAAGCAGGCTGAGCAAGTGAAACCACATTAACCGCACTGCCTTGGGTCAATCTGCCAGTGAATAGAGTTAATGGCTACTTTGCGCATGTAATTTGTCTAATTAGTGTCACCTCTTGACACGGAAAGAATACATTAACATGAATTAATTTCCTTTCAGGCAAAATGGTTCATCCATCAGATCTCCATGATTGGTTTCATATGTGCATGCTTGGTTAGCGATAGGCTAAAGGCTGTAGTCCTTGGTCAAATTTGACATTGCAACTGTGGGCTACAAATATGGAGTAATAGAGGAAATAAACAAGATATTTCAGTTAGGAGGTTAGCCTCAATGGCACCTTATTACAGTAGAAAACAGCCTAACCTACTCACCTCAAGAAACAAGACAAAATTACCAGAAATAATGTTTGTACCACTCCACTATTCCAGCCTCTCTGGGATCCCATTTGGAAAATTAGATGATGATTCACAATAAGGGGATGCACTCTTACTTATGCAGGCATAGCACCAGTATGTGGCCAAAGTGTTGTGGAGGCCAAATTGGACCGAATGCTCCCTATGCACAGTAAATGATTGCAGTGCAAACTTATTTGTCATCAGTATCAACCCGTAAATGTGGACCTAGATGATTACTAATTGTAAACAGTCCACAACGGAGTCCTGTAATGAAAGTCTCATGGTAGCAATTGTCAGTATAGGACCCCTCTTACAGCCCTACTTCCTTGGATTCCAACCACTAGGCACATGTCATTTAATGAATTTTACAGACCATCTGTCCACACAGTGAAATACTAAACCAGAAGCAAAAAAAAATGTTCAAATGGGATTTATAGTGTGCATTTATGGCCATGAAATGGTTAAAAAATAACATCAAAAACTGTATGACATAAAAGTTTTAGAGGCACGACACGGCGAGAGAGATTTCGTGTTCGGAGGGGTGCCGATCGATGTGTTAAGCGAAACGATGGGTGGCAGGGTTGCACGACAGGAGCGCAAGTGTGGTTTCCATGACGATGCCAGTCACCGGGCTTGCTCCAGGCATTGCCGCCAGCTGAGCACTAGAGAGGTGACACAGGCGACACGGCGGAGTCTGAGGAGAACGCAGGGCTTTGTGGTGGTTGGTCCTCAGTGGCTTTTGGGTGTATCCTCTCTAAGCCTCAGTTTGAGCTCTTTCTACACCCTTTCTCACACATGCAAATCAATGTGGGGCAGTGGGGGTCCTGCACTGACTGGACAGCCTCATAAAAGCATAATGACCAACGTTACTATTAGTTCAATATTATATGCTTTTCTTAGGGCCCAGAATTACTAGTATCGTCCCCCCAGAATTACTAGTATTGTCCCACTAAGTGATCTACAGTGTTGTATACTGATACAAACAGGTCACTTAGTAGGGGGGAAATTCTAAATGGAGAAACATAATGCAATATTACATAACATGCAGTTATTCAGCAGTAAACTATGTGTAATAGATTTCAATGGAGTTTAATCAAAGATGTAGTAATGATGTAATGAATGATCTCACTCAAACAAGCATTGCTCTCTTGACTCCCTGATTGCACATTGCTATTTAACCAACCGTACCTCATTTAATTCATGTTTTAAACTTTAAACTATCACAAGGATTTACAGCTGGCGTGCTCACATAATTCACCATTTGTGTTCAGACTCAAAACCGTTTTTAAACCATCTTATTTAAAATTCCTCTGCTTGTCAGAGCGGTTAGAGCCTTTAAACCTGTCCGCCACTCAGAAAGAGGTAATATATTCTCGGCCGCTGCATAATACTCGTAAATAATTCACAATTAACTGGGCCCAGCATGCAGGACAAGACTTCTGAATTATAGTGCGTCTTGTGCGAAGAGAAACCCATGACAGATTTACTGCCAGCGAGGAGGGAAAAAAATGTGGGCTGAGTTTGTCAGCTCAAAAAAGTAACCCCTGCGTGGGAGAAGAGGTTGTTACAGCTGATAGATTGAGGGCTCTGTTCTCCAATGCTAATGCCTTCTCCCACGTGTATGCTCGCTTAGGTGTGGCGGCCGCACGTTCTTTTATTCCACAGTAAAGAATTTTTCTGCTGCTGTGTTGAGGCTTTGTCATGAAAAGAAAACAGGTGAAAAATGTGTGTGCGCTTTGATTTTAATACAGTAGCTTAAGAACCCTTTTGGTAAGACTTTACAGTAAGGGTACATGAATTATGCATGAATTAATTCATGATTTATATATTACTTCATTCCTTAATATCTCATGAATCATCAGGAATTTGCATGAGTTCATAGTCTGTCATTCGTGATCTCATACATGAACAATACATCTATTAAAGCATTAAGTATGGTGGGCACATCATTATGATTTGATTTATTAAGAAAGATCATGATTATTTTTTTTTTCTGCCAAAAATGTGGTCATCACTACTCAAATTCTGAAGACAACTTGTGCAGCTCTCTAAACACATGCCATTGTTCACACTTCAGTTGAGGGGCCAAAAATATGATGAACTCATAATTAACCTTAAATTCATGTAATCATGATGATCATGCTTAAAAAATCATATTCATAATGATATACCCACCATACCTACAGTAATGCTTTAGTTGATGTGTTGTTCATGCATGAGGTCATGAATGAGAGACTTTGAACTCATGTCAATTTCTGATGATTCATAAATCATTCAGAAATAGAGTTTATCCACCTCTTAAAAGAGTTTATTCACCAAATGCAACTTTTAACATTCAAAAATCAAACTGTATTATCCACATTCACAATATTGTAACAAACTGCAAGGTTGTCTCAGAATGATTTTATTGGTTATGCACCAAAACATACGAACACCTAATTCCGGGCCAGACCTGGCCCTTATGTTCCAGCACTAAACATCTATCTTAGACTGTATCTAAAACACACACCAATCAACCCTAGTTATGAACAATGTAACCAGCTGCAAACATAAATACAACAGACAGGACATACAACGTTGTCAACCCACCTGCTTTAGAACATGAACATTACACACATACACACACTGCACAGCATCATGGGAGCACAGTCATGAACAGCTAGGCTCAGATCATTACAATATGTACAGTCATCAACACTCTACCATTTAATACCACTGGTATTGTTAAAAACATTGGACAATAACCTCCACCATCATCAAACATGTTCTGAATGGCTTTTTAAAAAATTTCTTGTGTTACCACTACATCTCTGTTCATAAGATATAAAGGAATGAAGTAATGCATCTATCATGAATTAATTCATGCATGAATTCATGATAATTCATGTACCCTTACCGTAAAGTGTTACCACAGATTTTTCTTTGGTTGAAATCAAGTACACAATGTACTGTAGGCCTACTGTAGCCAGGGCACAGACAGATAGGTCTTTTCAGTTTTCATTAGGCTATTGTCTACACAGAGATCATAGGCTATAAGGCTACATCTTATTGATTAAATTCAAAGCTAATTTTAATAGCCTAGAAATCTAGACGCACCCTAGCGGCAGCAAAAATGTTATTGCCTAGTCTGGCTTGTCAGGCTATAATTTTAATGTTTATCACAGGAACCACCATTAGCAAGCTGGTGTCTTGCAGATTCACGTGCTGTGTGTGTGGCCACTGAGTGAAATGACGCGTAGCCTACTGTAAACAGAGAACGACATGTGGAGTTGGGTTAGTTAAACAACTACAGTAGCCTATGTTGTCGGCTTATGACGATTTAGAAAAGGTTTGTCTACTCTGTTTTATGAACTACAGTACTAGGTCTACTAACCTAAGCTACTATAACATAGTAACCTACCTTTGGGGCAGCCGTGGCCCACTGGTTAGCACTCTGGACTTGTAACTGGAGGGTTGCCGGTTCGAGCCCCGACCAGTGGGCCGCGGCTGAAGTGCCCTTGAGCAAGGCACCTAATCCCTCACTGCTCCCCGAGTGCCGCCATTGTAGCAGGCAGCTCACTGCGCCGGGATTAGTGTGTGCTTCACCTCACTGTGTGTTCACTGTGTGCTGTTTGTGTTTCACTAATTCACGATTGGGTTAAATGCAGAGACCAAATTTCCCTCACGGGATCAAAAAAGTATATATACTATACTATACTAACCTAAACAGAATATGTAAGCTGCCAGGTTATTGAAATGGATGGACCATGACATGGTTAAAACGGGTTTGATAGCCTACTTCATTAAACATGAAACAATTTTAAACATTGTATTCTCTATCTCTAAGCTGAATACTATTGCATGTTCAGATACTGCCAAGTGACCTTACCGTGCTCCCAAACGTCTCCTGCAGCACTGTGCCTGCGTGCACTTTCTGAGAGTTCACTGAATGTATGACGTCACGGATTGGTGGCCGCAAGGCATTTCAATTAACACAGAAAATTGTTATTTTTGTAAATTTCTAATTTTACAAACTATTAATGAGACATTTTAGCGAATATTCAGGTTGGAACTAGCGGAAGTATTACAAATTTTAAAAAGTAAAAAACGGGTCTTGTCAAAAGGGCACTTGGACATCAAAGGGGCAAAAGGGCAGGTGCTAGAGCCCCTGTAGCACCCCTTCTCTGCATGTGCCTGAACCTCAGTGTGTCAAAAAATGTAGGCAGCATGTTACAAGTGTGCCTGGCTACAACCAGTAGCTGAAAAATCTTTCAATAATCACATTAGAAAATATGTCCCTACATAAACGGTATCCCACAACACATACAGTACAACACATGCACACACACACACACACACACACACACACACACACACACACACACACACACACACACACACACACCATTATTATCATCACCACACACACACACACACACACAGTCATGACTAGACACCTTATTTAAACCTGCTGTATGTCAGGGGATTGTTAATTAAAATTTAAACTTCCTACCTGCTTTACTGGAACGCACCATTTCACAGGAGGAGGAGGGGGGAGACGTTTTTGTTTCTAATTACTTCTGGCATGCTAATTCTAAACGCAAACCAAACATTTGCCAGGGGGGACCCTTTTCATTTCACACCCTGCTGAATCTATCTTTTTTTTTAAACCAGGTGCTATTTAAATCTTCGGTATCACACTGGCTGCACGAAGGCCCAGGAGATTGCCAGGTCTTCATTCCAACCTTGGACTCCCGCACGAAATTCCACTTAAGAGTACTGTATATAGCTAACAATGCAGGGAGAGCTCATTTTGTCACAGAGTGTATCTCTGTGAGGGTCGGATCAATAATGAAAGAATGTGAGTTTGGACTAAATGGAAAAAGCTGAGGGAAGATTGTCTGATCTTTTCACCCCAGGTTTTTGTGAAATTACTTCTTTTTTGTCTTGGACTCTCCACTAAACAGTACAACCGGGTGCCCTTCCCTTGTATGGGTATATACTATTCACTCAGAACCTTCAAAGAATGAGGTTCCTCAATCAATAGAACTCTGGCAAAGTGCAAAGCTGCGTCCATTAAGCCTTTCACAGCCCCCCCCCCCCCCCCCACACACACACACACCACCCTCCACCCACACACACACACACACACACACACACACCCCTGCTGGTAGAAATGAAGATGTCGGCTGATATTCATTCATTAATTAACCCTGCTTCATTTTAATTGACCCCTCCAAAATATCATGCCAAAGGATGAGGGACTTCAGAATAGGAACTGGCACAAACTCTAGCAGTAACTCTACTTTACTGCCGGGTGTTTGACACAATGTGATATTCTCCTATAGCCTCAGCCACAGAGGCATAGAGAAAAGAGGCTTTTGCTCAATCAATATACACTGGAGCCTGACAGGAAATTAATTTACCTCTATGGAATAACCTAGCGTTGAATCAAGCAATCAAGGTCATCAAAACAGTCCCATGTTAGGTAACAGACGAAAGAGAGCACACATCTACACAAATCTATACACAAATAGGATTACTATTGAAGGCACATCTCTCTTCTGAACAAATTATCATACTGTATGATCAAACAGAGCAAAACTCAATAGCTAGAAAATTAATTCAACACACTTTCTTCTCACTCATATTTTAGAACAGTGTCAGAATCCGAATAAAGGCTTGGATCCATTGCTGCTGTTTTGGATCCATTGCTGTGTTACATTTGTTTCTGTACTTATTTTACAGTGCACACAATTGGAAAACAGGTCGCATATCACTCTTTCCCTTGACAACCCGATGAGCTAGTACCTGGAAGAAAAATATCCCCTTGTGTTTCACCTGACAAGACGGCATCACACTCTCCCACAACCACAGCTGTCTTGTCCATACCTAATCAAGGGAAAACACAAGGGGAGTTGCGGCGCTTACAGTAAGTGAGACACTCTGCAAACTGCACGTCCTTCAAACAGTTGTCATGAAGAGGTATGGTATCAACATAACAAGATTTTGTGAGGCTGGAAAATATTGAAGTCGACAATCTTCATCCAAGGGTCCTGCCAGGCAACCAACTGACATCTTGTTAGAAAACCCCTCTCTAATCTCACACAAAGGCTCATTGTTTGACCTCCACACTGGTGGTCTGGCCAAAGTCTAACTAATCACCATACACCTGGTAAAACTGGAGTTCAATTAATACATTTCATGGAGATTAATCATAGTTTCTCACAATATTTATGCACTGTTCTGTCCCATAACGTTCAAGGCACGCTAAACCTTTCCAGTCAAAGTGTTTCTCTTTCCCAGGACGCCTTTGGGCTAAGCCTTAAAATTTCATTTAAAAATGTGTAAGAGAAGCAAAGATGTAAGATGCCATGAGAAGGTAGGCTATTTAAGAAAAGATAACATGCCTTGTAGTTCTCTGAGAAACGACACTGGTATTTTTAGATGACTTGGTAAGTGTTTTAGATGAAAACACTTACCAAATGTTTGCCAGCCTTTGAGCATCTTCACAGAAGTGTCTTCACAATTTATAACGTCAACACATTTGATAATATTAACCAAATAAGATTCATGTACTGTAAATCTATTACATTTAAGAGTGAGGGGCAAACTACTTGAGAGAGATAGTGTGCCACACAGTATCATTATGTAATCATCTTGGGGATAATCTATGAACTAAAAAATGAGGTGGGGAAAATAAAAGTTACACAGGCCCATTCGGCTCCTACATTAATTCAGGCTAAACTTGCACATGTTGCATTTTTAACCATTTGGGAGGTGCTTACGTAAGGTGCTCCTGTTTACATGTGTGTGTTATGGAGGTAATTAGCTGGATCGCTTGGCCTTGAGTTTGTTTTCAGTCAGCTGTGCTCTGTGCCACGGCATATGCGTCCCTGTGTGTGCGGAATGTTGAGCATGAACTGTTCCGGGGAGTTTGGCCTGCTGGAGTTGCGTGGTGGCAGTGATGGATGCTCTTTTCCTAGGTGCGCTGGGGGGAACGCCCCCTCGGCAACCCAGAGGCCAGGGGCGCATGTGATTTACATCAGAAGAATGAGGGACTTGGTGAATGCTGCAAGGCATACACACACATACCCTACACACACACACACACACACACAGTTTCACATCACATGAGGGACAAATCAAAAGAATTGAAAGAGAAAGTGCATGAGAGTGTATGTATGTGTGTGTGTGTGTGTGTGTGTGTGGGGGGGGGGGGGGGGTTGGAACACCATTGTTCTGCTATCCCTCCTGTTTGCATTGGTACCTCACAATTTAGCCTTGACCAACCCTTCAGTCACAGATTTTCCACAGAATATGCTAATCGAATGGATATGGCACATGACATTCAGTGGTCTTTCACTTAGAGAGCACAAGGACACACAAATCATTGATTGCATGGAAAATATGTAATTGTGGAAATAATCTTCTCAATCATTCATTCTCCCTCTTCTTGTAATAGGCAACTACTTTACTAGATAAAATTGGTTTACTTTACATATTATTGGGTTAAATTAGTCATGCATGCCAGCCAACTCAACATGAGTACATGACCAAGTGACCTCGGCTGCTTTGATATAACAACCTCTTGCCAGCGTTAATTAGTCTGGCTGTAAACACTGCCATTTTGTTAAAAGTTCAACAAGACTCCGGTGTGACATTTGAACCAGCAGTCTTCGCATCACTTTCTCCGAGCAAAGGCCAGGCAATGTGTTGATTATTGAAGGATCTCTACTGGTTGCTAAGAGATGCAAGCCAGGTTTGATCCCATTTTCAAAGCATGTATCGTACCAGCACCCAAAATGTTGACGCGCCATTGATTGCATTACATGTAAAATAAATACTAGGACTTATACCAACTTAAACCAAATAGGGCCAGCCTCAGTTTTCTAACCTCATTGTAAAAGTATACTGTTGAAGTTCAAGTTCAAGTTTATTGTTATACTAATTCTAAACAGATTTCTGTAGTTCCGAGTGTGACTCGGAATTGTAGTTGAGAACGTCAGTTATAACGGCCCATGTCTTAAAAAATTGTCGGGTTTAAATCGGGTTCGGGCTCATAATTACAGTTAATGTGTTGGGCTGGGCTCGGACAAAACGTGCACGGGCTTGGGTAGGGTCAGGCCTGATTTTTTGGGCCCGATCTAAGCTCTAGTGTGTGTGTGTGTGTTACAGTGAGAGTGTGTGATTCTATGTGTGTGTGTGTGTGTGTGTGTGTGTGTGTGTGTTCGCTCCTGGGTATGTGCGCATGGTTTGTGTTCAGTTTATTGTGTGTGTGTACTGGGGGGGGGGGGGGTATGGTGTAATGGTGTAAGGTGTGTGTGAGGGGGTGTACCTGTATGTGGTGTGGATGTGTGTGTGTGGGTGGCAAAGTGGCAAGTGCAAAAAATGAGAGAGAAAAAAAAAAAAACCCTGATGAGGTGTGAGGTTGATGAGATTAGGTATGAGGAAGAGTAGGACAGTTCAGTATCCTGATGGCTTGTGGATAGAAACTGTCTCTGTATCTGCTGGTACAGGTCTGCATGCTCTCATACCTTCTACCAGCAGGTAGGAGGATTAAGAGACTGTGGCTGGGAAGGATCCGCTTGGTCTTTCTACTGCAGCGCTGGCTGTAAAGGTCCTGAATAGTTGGCAACTCAGTCCTTGTAATGCGCTGCGCTGACCTGACCACCCTTTGCAGAGCTTAGCGATCATGCTGTTACCATGCTCTGAGGATACTCTCAATGGTTCCGTGGTAGAAGTTGGCTCTCTTGGATATTAGACAACTTATTGTATACAGTAAATATAGGCTACTCAACTTGCTAGCTTCTGTGAAGCAAAAATAGTGTTGTTTTAGCTACATTCAGCATGCCTCTTAGTGATGTCACAGATTGAGACAAAGAGCAAAATGCTACCAACCGCTTTTCTATAGATTTTTGTCATACAGACTTGGCGAAGCACTTTTAATTCTGGACCGTCCACACTGATGCCTCTGGACTGCACTCACACCTTGTTCTCACCTCATTATCACCTTTGCTCATGCATCCCACATTCGCAGACCACACATTCGCCAGCCCCCATCCAACCTGTCCACTCACTGTCGCACCGACACAACAAAGCAGACCCCTACGCCAAACCCTGGTCTCGCCACCTCGCGGTGACAAACCACACGGCACACGCCTCACTAAACCCCCTCGGCAGAGCGGGCTACCCATGCTGTGACCAGATGGCCCGCCACTGAGCGACTTGATCGCAGACGGACTGATGGAATCACGTTTCCGATGGATGAGTGCTTTGCAACCTGTCTGCTGTAGCCTGACACCCCCCCGTTCACCACAGCGCTGATGGCACCCTGTTGAATGGAGACACTGGCAGCTCTCACAGTTTTAACCCTTGTGTTATCCTCAAATCTTACCGACACTCTTTATCCTTGGGGTCAATTTGACCCCAGCTAAATAAACCCTCAGAAAATGATTATAATTTATATTGTTACCCAGTTTTTTTGGGACAGGTACTTAACAAGAGTGTAATAACCACCATCAAAAGCCCTACAAAACAATCCCACCCCCCCACACCCCTTTATGAACCTTGGAACCCTGGCTGGCAATATTGCTCATCCATTGTCAGCAGCCCAAAGGCTTGCTGTTGCTTCCCCTTTTGACTTATACAGTCCTGACAAAATGACTTATTTGTACAGTAATATGTACTTGTGGATGTAATAATGATAATAACAATATGTTCTCATACTATTCAAATAATAATATCCATAATGTGTCAAATATTCATGTATCCTATGTTTCATACAGCTGGGGTCAAACTGACCCCAAGGAACATCAATGTACAAAATATTTGTACAGGACATTGAAAACAAATTATTGTACAAATTTCATGCTAACTCTGTTGTACCCTTCAATTGAGGAAAAGTCATGAAACATGAAGCAAAAAAAAAGTGAATCATATATTGTATGATGTTAAACGCTTGGTGTGTGTGTGTGTGTGTGTTGTGTGTGTGTGTGGAGGCGAAAGACAGAACGGTTGCTATTGCTGATGTCCAGGGGATATTGATTCAACTTAAGTGGATAATTCAAAATCTGAAGAGGTCAACGCACCACTTTACTTCCTCAAACTTTTTAATTATTTGTTGTGGACTGTAACTTCAGGCCCCTTTGGAGATTCTTTGATGAAGTCCTAGGGGGGCTGAGACATTGTAAGGCACAAATAATAATTAAAACTTTGATTTTTAATTTCTAAGTGGCTCTTTTGACTCTTAATAGGGACAACATAGTAGGGAGAAACTGATTCATTGTTACACATAATAAGTTTCTTCATGCATACTGTAATCTACATGCACCAGCACATGTGTGCACCAGTAGATCTACATTAAATCATCTAGATCTAAATTATTATTAGATCCTAACAGTGGTGTGTCTATTGCAGACTGCATCAGTAGACACAGTCACAAAAATAGCTTATAACTGATCTGAAAAGACATTCTTATTGACTCCTTGGTGCATACTTTAGTTGCTTCTCTGTGAGATCTCTGCCATTTTACATTTTCAGAAATAACAAAACACCTCAATATTGCTCAGTCATCTGGGTCTATGCGGTTAGTCTTTCAAGAAGCAACTCTTTGTCCACTGCCAGAGAATCTAGTTGAGAAAATAACCTTTTCATTCAGTGTCCTCTCCTATGTAAACAGCAGCGAGAGGAATAAGAATAGAGAGCACTCTACTGTCACTAACACTCGGGGTCATTGTCAAGGCGGACGCTAACCTTACCATACCCTCACTACTCCTCTGCCAAAAGCCGAGGATATGGAGGCCAATGGGAAACAAGCCGTAACAACAGAAGCACGACGAGAGTCTCCCTCAAGGAGAGGAGCTTTCTCATTCCTGGCTCCCCACTCCTCTTCCCCCTCCACCCATGCGGTCAAAAGCAAGTCATCACCTGGAGGAATCCGCAGAAAAACAGTTGAGGGGTGGTAATGAAAAGAGCATGGAATTTTTTTCCCAGGCTGAATTGTTAGAGTGGACCTTTATTTTCAAAGGAATACTGTTTTTAAGTTGTGGCTTTCACAAGGGGTGTGTTGGGAGTTTGGGTGTGAGGTTGGGCGGTTATGTTAATTTGCCAAGGCAATTAGTCCTCGGCACCCAGAAGACATTTAACTTTCTAAGCCGATTAATTATGCACTTTGTACATGCTAAAACATCCTCTTTTCCTAAAGAATATGTACTAATTAAGCCCCAAATATATCAGTAAGTTTTCTTCTAAAGACCTTTAAATAGGACAAGTGTAGAAAATAAAATATTTGAAAGGAAGCCAAGTGTCTTGGCTGCCCCTTCCATTCTATATTCTTCATCCGTATTCTGCAGTTCAAGACCTGCATTCTTTCACTCAGAGACGGGCATACACACACACACACACGCACAGACACACACACATACACACACACACACTTACATACACAGTAGAAAGACAGAGAGAGAGAGAGCTTAATATTCATGGCCTGGCACATTGTGCTGCAGCCTGTCAGTGTTAATCAAAGTGTGTTCCCTTTTTCCTGGGTGCATGTGGAGCTGAGCCTTCATGGTGGATCCTGCGGTAGCCCTAAGATTGGCCCTCTCACCCGTCTGACGGCCGGCCCTTGTTTCCTGTAGAGAGACTCATTTTTAATAAAGGTCAAAGTGGCTCCGACAGCAGGAATGTGAAGGAATAGGACATTTTGTTAGCGTTACTGCCCTGCAGTCCAAACCTGTGGCTGAAGACCAAGCAAACTGGGAGTAGGGCATTTCAGGAAAAGCTTTTTTTGATGGGGAAATTAATAATTGCAGAAATATTCAGAATTAACAATTGTGGACTCATCGTGGTTGGCTCAAGATTGTTTTTAGTTTATGCCTCGTCTAGACAAGTTTGTTTTGTTTAGATGTGCAGTAGCTAAATGGTTGGAATGAACAGAATGTCAAGACCCTCAGCAGGGCTTTTCATTTTCACTGCAGTGATCATATCTTTGAGTAGTTGACCCACCTTGCTCTTTTAAAGATTCTGCTGCTGCTTAGTTGCAGACTGAAAACAAGACGTTTAAACAACAGGCTTATTAAACAGAGATTACAGTGTAAAGATCACACAAATTACCACCATTTATTCAATATTCTACAAAGATTACATCAGAAACACTCTGGGCGGTACAAGGAAATTAGGGCATCTTGCTTGTCAGAGACACATACACTGGGCATCCCTGCCTTTAGTTTTTTTTTTCAAAATGGCGGGCTACACATAGTATAGTATCAGCTGAGAACAGGGCTCACAGCATGTCAAGATAGAGGTGAACAGTGCAAGTTAATAATTCTGTTTAATAAGCGAGCAGCCAAAGTTGGAGTTGCCTTGCATGGATGTGAGGCAGTATTAATGGCATGGGGGATAGGCTACCCTTAGGCTGGAGATGACTTCTGTATGATGTAATAGCGGGCACCACATCTGAAACACCAAAAATCGTTCTCAGGGAAATGGAATCATTTTAAAACATCTACAGTGCTTATAGGACAGTGGACAATTGTCGGGAGTCTAAGTGAAGTCACTCATTATGAGCGTAAACGCACCAAACAGGCAAATAGCTGCTTGCTAGTTGAAAGGAAAGACAAGTTAAACACACCACAAGGGGTATTAAACAATGAAACATATCTGGTTACATTTATACTGTTCGTGTTTGCGATATGGTGGGAGTTACTCACCAGATGGTCTTGCAATACCCTGTCAACAGCTTCAAAATAGTATTTGGAAAAACACACACTACTACAACACACACTACTTTTTATTTTCTTTCTTTTTGTTTTTGTGATTATGATTACATATATAGATTATTTTGAAATTCACAATGACTCAACAATGATTGACAACTTACCAAGAACAGAGTCAACACAGTGCTTACCAATTTCAACATTTCATAATGCAGATTCCAACAAATTCATTTCAGGTACTGTGAGGACAATTTGGCCTCTTTTGTGAAACAAGTGGAATATGTTTGACTACAGTAAGGATAAGGATGTCGCTCCTTTGTGGCAAAGATAGAGTTACTAGGATCTGCGAACAATCCTTTTGTCAATACATTTATGAAGGATTACCATTCAAAAATAAGTTTCAGTCTAGGTGAACAAAGACATAATTATTTTTGGATCACTGCTGTTATTCACAGATATTTTACTGTACATACGGCAGAGCCTAATAATTCCACTGCCACTTTGTATTTGCTAGCACTGAGACTACCTCACAGAGCCACAAACTGGATCAATCTTTGACAAAAATAGCACATTTAAAGAATTTTGCTCCTTTTGAAGGAGATGACAATGATAAATACACCTTCCTCCCTGCACCCAACCCCACACACATAGAAAAAGATTTTGCAGTGATTGTTCATAGCTTCCCTCCAGAAGACCTCTGTTGATAGAAACAGGTTAGCCGTCCTCATGGACTCCTCTGCACGCACACCACAGACTCTGCCTGCTATGCACACAGACCAGCCTGTGATATCTGGATTGAGATTAGCCTTGTTGCAGTTTATAGAATTCATAAGACATTACCAGAATCAGATCAGGGAAGTGTCAAGATCGCCATCATTTCGGTGATCTTTCGGGGGACCTCATCGGGTCAAAGGTCGAGCTTATTCCTACATGGATTTTGTACTTCAGTGTTTACTGTTGGGGATTCAGACATCACACATACATCACCCTGAGTGAAAGGTCAGGGGCTGCATATTGAGGACCACGGTCTGCCTTTGCCTCCCAGACTCAGAGGAAATGAAGTGTGGCAAAACATGACTCACCACACAAACATCCAAGAGCTATTTTTTTTTTATGATCTGATACTCCTCATGGACATGATGTGAATAAGTTCACATTCATCAGTATGAATACTCGGTGGGAGTGGGATCCTCTGTGCTGTGGAAGCTTTGATTGATGAAAGACCCCCTAAGTGATATCACACATACATATTTGCTGCATAGCACTGCCACCAGGAATCTAAAATAAACATCTATTTATGAAATCCTCTTAATTAAAAAATCTGATCAGTAGTCAGTCCCTTCAGTGTGAGGTAAATCATTTGATTCATTAAAAACCACCTTTTTTTTTTTTTTTTTAATTAACTGAGGTATTAATGCCTGTAGGCTTACAACGTTTGAGCTTTAAAGCTTAGAAGACCAAGACCTAGCGTGCTGGGACAGAAGTTCATTACGGGGGTGGCAGGCACCCGCTGATGAAGAAATCAACTCAACGAGAGAACCCCATCGACTCAAGCTGCCCCTATGCCATCCGACAGAAGGTCCAGTCTGCTCATGAGTATGTGTGTGTGTGTCTGTGTGTGTGTGTGTGTGTGGGGGTGCTTTGTTAGATGCCTGCTTACAAATATATTTTGTGTATACAGGCAGAAAAAATCTGGCATCTCTGAGACAACTGTACCCAATGACAGGAGTGCCATGGCCTGTGACGAGGCCAGCAAACCTTCAATCTGCTGGTCAGTTACAGTTATGAACTTGTTTAACCAGCTATTAAGAAGCGCAGTTGCCCCAGCTCCCAAAGGTTAAGGCAGGCATAGAATATCAAGGATGAAAACCTTTAGGTAGTAAACACAGATTTAGCTAATCAAACAAGCTGTTCCACACATGAATACACCTTCTTGTCAGCCATATCTCCATGAGTTGATACTAAGCCAATAGTAAACATGTTACATTCATATTTTGGACAGTTTTGTGGTGAGAAGACTGTCAGACAAAAAGCTTATAGCTCAATGTACTATTAGCACTGTCTCCTCTAGACAGCAAAATGAAATGAACATGCCCACCATAGACCCTATCTGCTCTTGTACACCAGCCCCAGACACGAGGATGGAGGAAGACAGTGGGTGGAAGTCTCCTGGCTGCTGCATGTGCGAGCGCGCAGCGCTGAAATGATTCCTCCGGCCCCTGCTTAATTACATTGTGCAGTGTGACGTGAAAGGGTGTCAGATGCTCAGAGAGGCGGATCTGTCCTAATGAATGAAAACAGATGGGAGAGAGAAAGGCGAGCCGAGGTGCTGCCAAGAGATCTGGAAAGGCGTGGAGAACAAGGAGGGAAGCCATAGGGATGAAAAGCACTGAGAGAGAA
The DNA here is from genome assembly GCF_017589495.1 of Alosa alosa. NCBI lineage: Eukaryota > Metazoa > Chordata > Actinopteri > Clupeiformes > Clupeidae > Alosa > Alosa alosa. The sequence continues at coordinate 15,752,466 of NC_063207.1, read as the reverse complement.
AGACAAAAGAGGGAGGGAGTGAGAGAGAATAGAAAGAAAGAAAGAAAGAGGCGCGTGGCTGATGAATGTCCACACAATTAGAATATGTGACGAGCAGTGGCCTGGTTAGTCTGATATGTAGTAAGACCTCATGTGTCTGGGAGGTCAACATGCACACAAAGACTAGGGCATCACCATGGCAGCCAGGCAGATTTGCAGTTCAACACATATACTGACATAACTTTATGGGACAGATACTGTAAACATGCTTGTTTTCATGCATTAAGATAAACATAGTATACCGGTATGTTTTATATACTGTGTATACACCCTATAGCCATACACAGTAATGTTAATCTAATTTATATTGACTCGTGAGTTAAAATGTTGGAACTGAAACTTTAGAATTATGTAATTTTAGTGGGAAACTGAAACCTCCCATTTTAGATGCTAGTTACACAATTCACTGGAATGTTTGAGAAATGTTTCTGAGACATTACAGTGACTTTAAGTAATTATGGAATAGGACCACATTTAAAGGGATATTCCACCATTTGGGGAATTACACTCATTTTCCACCTTCCCTCGAGTTAAACAGTTGAGTTTTACCTTTCTCCAGTTCACCCAGCTGTTCTCTTGAGTCTGGCGATACTACTTTTAGCTTCAGCCTAGCATATCATTGAATCAAATTAGACCATTAGCATCACGCTTAAAAGTGACTAAGATTTCCGGTAATTTTCCTATTTAAAACTTGTCTCTTCTCAAGTTAGAAAGTGTAGGCTGATTTTCTAGGCTGATTTGACATGGAACTCTACTCTCTTTCTGGCGTAATAATCAAGGAACGTTGCGAGTTATAGCCTACGGGGACTATTTTCATATCATTGGCACCATGGTACGTTCGCAACGTTCCTCGATTATATGCCGGAATGAGAGTTCAATGACTCAGAGAAAGGCTGGATGAACTGGAGAAAGGTAAAACTCAACTGTTTAACTCAAGGGGAGGTGGAAAATGAGTGTATCTGAGCGCATATAAATGGTGGTGTATCCCTTTAACTGTGTATTTAAATTCTATGGGCTGATTTTACACCGTAATGTTCCTGTGCAGTAGACAGCCTGCAGAGTGTCAGTGTTGTGCGAGAAGTCAACAAATCACCAGCCTTGGAAAAGGACTTAGAAAGTGTCTCACTGCCCATGCTGTGACAGAGAGTGAGCAAATAAACATGAGAGAAAGAGAAAGAGAGAGAGAGAGGATGGAGGGTATTAGATTTACTCGAGCGAGTACTGGGATTACCCTGCTGTCTAGCGAAATGAAGTCGGTGTTAAGACAAGGATATGGTATTTAAACAGTGGGAACACCTTTACCTAGACTCCCCGCTAAGACCTTTGGACAGCCTGTTGATTTCCTTTGGGTAGATATGGGGACACTTTTCTATTCTTCCCTTCCCTTTTTATTTATCTGAGAGCTTCATGCCAGGTCATGATTTATGTCTGGCAGTGTGATGAGGTCTTTATCAAAGATAGCATGTCCTCTGCCCAGCAGAGGCTATCCTCACCTGCGCACATGTAATGGAAATGAATCTATCTGTAGCTAATGCTATTTTTTTGCTATCAGGCTATGAGGAGACAGAGAGGGGGCACCTTGTTGGTCTTTTAAGTCTCCATTATCGGATCATCAGCTGTCTGGGGCCCGATTCCTCATGACTGCGGTTTTAAAATAATAGGCCAACATACAAATAAATGGTAGTTTCTGTAGTGCAAGCAATCTGAGAAAGCACTAGTTTCATCTGAGTCGAATCGCAACCTATCTTATTTAGATAGGGTGCTGAAGATACATTCACGCACACGGGCACACGCACACACACACACACACACACACACACTCTGTCAGTCATGAATTATTCCTCACATTTCAGCGTCCTTGTGGAGGCAGGTCAGTCAGACTTGTGTGGTAAAACACATCGTCATATCATTTGCTCAAACACACACACAAACAACCATGGATCAATTTTTCTTTTTAGGATAACAGTTTATGATGCTACTACAGAGGGCCAGGCATCTATCCATTCTCACCTGATCAAAATGAAACATAACAGGGATTAGAGAAAGGGAGAAATTGTTACAGTTGGATATAAATTTACTATTAAGCTCTTAGCCATGATATCACCATAATCTTGTCAAATATCACTTAAATGAGTCTTGAGATTATACTTAATGAATAGTCATCAGAGATGTTAAAACTTTGCTCTCAATACAGAGATCAAGCTCCTCTTCGCCAGTTTCAAAAAGAGAGAGAAAAAAGGCTCATTACAAACACAATGGATGAATTTAGTCTACTGAAGCAGACACCCCTCTCTAATTCCTCTCCTCCTCCTCTACTTTATATTCCTGCGGAAATGATAAAGTACTTAGTTTAAGCTTCACTACACATTTGCCTGACTAATGAACATCTCTCCTAATCAGACAATACGACTGCAGTAAAAGAGCAGAGGATAGTTAGTTGGGTGATGTATGAAATAAATGTGAGTCTTGATTAATTTTGATTTTTTTTTCTCTGTGCTTTGAAATGTTCTCTTATCTCTTTAGCCATAAACATCAATGGGTCTTGTAGCTTGTCTGTGCATATTATGTATAGATTTATATAGGTTTGAATGCTTTTTGATTAGTTATTGGACTTCATCAATATGTTAGGTATTACTAGTTTATGTACACTGTATAAATATAGTCTATTATATACTAATTGCTTTATATTAGACCTCATATCTTTATGGTAATAATGACAGAACTGAGATTGAAAGTGGTCTGTTTTAGTATGGATATAGGTATTAGTAGTTGGGTTTTTATATTTAAGACCATGCATCACTGAGAATTGCCCTATAGTCTAAATCTTTGTCCAGTTTTGGTAAACTCTTCAATTTCTAGTGGACATTAGGGTCAGATTATTGTCAAACTGTTGTTCATTTCAGATTTAATATGATTGCATCTCATGAAAATGTTGCTTACAGAATGAATTTTCTTGATGTGTGGGGCTCTAGGTTTATAGCTTCGATATAGATCTCCCATATGACATTAGACTTGCTCAGGGGGAGAGAGAGAGAATGAGAGAGAGAGAGAGATTTGCCATCAGTTTCTAGCAGCGGTCACACACAGCTTTGTCTACGGGTCGTAAATTTGACAGGCAAAGAGAAACCCATAGGGCACCAGAGGCAGCATTTGTCAACTGAATTTACAGAGCAGAGATTATTTAACAGAGACGTGTGCAGAGCCAGCATATCCTTATTTTACCTCTCTCTCTTTCCCTCTGTCTGTCTCTCCATTTCTTTCTATCAGCTGTCTCTGGTTGGGGGCCCAAGCCAGCGGTGCTGTGGAAGATAGGCCTAAGCCAAGAACAATCGCTGATGGCGCGTCCTTCAACCTCAGTACTCCAACCCGGCTGTTTCGCAATCTCGGTAATTAAGGATCTTTTATAGCACGCGACACGACGCTTGCCTCGTCCTCTCAATCTTCCCCCGCCTTCCTCTGTCCGTGTAAGATGGGCGTGCGCCCGAGCTTTGCCGCCACCTAAATCATCCCCCCGCTGCCCGTTTTGCAATTTCCCTGGCCTGCAGTCTCCTCTCGCCCGCTGCAATTTTCCCAACGCAGAAATGGAGTTCAACGGCAATTTTCTTTAATGTCAGATGTGATACGGGGAGCAAGCTTTAATAGCGGCCAATGTGAGCAGAGGTGTTTCCAAGTCTCATTGCAGCTTTATTGTTCTTTGTTCCGATCAAGCACTATTTTCTCCCACTAGAGAATAATAGCCACTCTTGTCAGTGGCGGCAGAATGGAGGTAATTTTTTATCTGTCCACTTTCGCCGGTGCTGGACGAAAGAGCCGTAACTGGGCTTTTCAGTGCTGGCAGAGCCGAGGTGCCCTATAGGTTGCACTTTATTCGATGTGTTTTGCTTACAATGCGGAGGCCAGACCACACTGTAATCACTATGACCAAAGCACTGAACAGGTACCACAATGGGCTCTATAACCTGGTTTCTTGGGGCAATTGTGCCAGATTGTCATAGAGAATATGCACTGAAATTGCAGTGGGGAAAACAGCAGAAATGGCTATTCTAAGAAATGCCTGCTGCCCATTATCAGAAAAAAAATCACATGTTCCATAACTGTTTAGATCATTTCAAGTTCAAGTTTATTGTCATGTACTCATAAAAAGAATTTATCATTAATGAAACGTGTTATGCTCAAGAGCCAGCTCAACTTTGTGGTGGGTGTTATGGTTTGTGTGTTTGGGGGGGGTACGTTTACCAGTTGTAACATGGTAAACTCTCCTGTTAACTATGCGTTGCGTTGTGGATGGAATAAATGCTTGAGTTTTGTTGTACAGTGTAGTTTGCTATCTGCAACTGTTTATTTGTTGCAACAATACAGACAACAGTCATTAGCTGTTGACAATTTGACATCCGAAAATGTACATTGTACAGACTGGGTTAGCAATTTTGTATGTAATTTATAAAACAATACAACAATCATACATGTAGATTCATAATAGTAACAGTATATATAATAATAATAATAATAATAATAATAATGTGGCCTTCAATATAATATGTAAAAAAATGAGCTGTAACAATTATTCATTCATGTACCAAAAATGAAAACATTCAGTGAAACATTTGGCCATGAAAAATGATTGAACCTTCATTATCACAGCAAATGAATAAACATGTATTGCTATTATAATTATGGAGATCACATACTAGGGTATAAAGCCTCCACAGGCATGCCACTTCAGTTGTGATACATCACCTCATAAGTATTTCATTGTAGCTCATTATTTGACTGCACAAAATTAGCACTGAATTTGCTTTTGGCAAAGTTATTTTGCTAAAATATATTTTGGATTGTAGGAAAACGTGAGCTGATATGTGATTGGCTACGATTAAGTCATCACCCACCCCCTCCCCCACCCCACTCCCACACCCCATGGCCCTCTCACGGCCCCCTGTTCCATTTTAAGCGAGGGGAAGCACTTGGCAGGGTCAAGACGCTCAACTCCAACTGCCTCTCCGCCTCTCCCCTTGTCTGGGATCCAATTTGTCACTTGTATCAGTGGCGGATAACGAGATCCAGTCGACAGGCCCTCCCAGTGGCGACCTCTGGCAGTGACCTCCGCCAGCTAGAGAAGTGGCTGGCTGGTTGATTGACACCTCCGAGAGCAGTCCCCTGAGCGAGGGCCCCCGCGGGCAGCCTGGGCAGATAACGGGCGTCCTGGCGGTGTCAGACACGAGACCCATTGTGGGCTCAGCTGCAGATAAGAAGCCGGTTTGAGAACACCATAGGCTGACCTCTCACCCATTGTGTCACTGTGTACAAATATGTTTACAGGGAGAGGCGTTGAGTAGCAAGCAAAGAGATGCCACCAAGAGCCCTCTGTGCTGTGTTTGCAGCCGCTTTAAGACACGACAGAGGGACTCTTTTTGTGTTTATTGAGTTGTTAATGTTAATACATGTACATGGTTTAGAGCAGCCATTTTATTGAATACTTTATAGTCATCCTTGAAAGGCACCTTTATATAAAATGTTTATTATTATTCTTTTTCACTAAATATCATTTTTTATGTTATTTATGGTTCAGATATTTGTATCTGTAGGCATGCATTCATAGAAAGTGTAAAGCAAATCTGCAGAAAACCATCAACCATTGCAAGATGATGCACACTATAATGAATGGATGATATGCAATGCAGTATGACTATCATTCCAGATATGTACCTAAGCTGAAGCAAATAAATATCTTTTAGCAGTATGTGTCCCTGAGATCCAACCTTTGATCATCTATCCCAATGATCTGCTGTCTAATTCATGATGTTCAACTTCTGTCTGATGAACAACGTGAGAAGCCAATAGTAAAACTGGGACTTACTTCACATTCATTTCACCTTACTCAGAAATCATCGAATCTCATCTAATCTGGTTATTGTGTTCATTCAGGGCCTTTTGCTGGTATCTCATTGTGCTTTCACATTTCTCATTGTACGCAAGACATGAAATATGAGGCTCAAGGGAAACAAGTCCTCTGTGATTTCCATCTACCTTTTGTTTTAATGGTGAGATTTCTGGGCTGTGTCTAGAGAGAAAGAGAAAGAAAGAAAGAAAGAAAGAAAGAAAGAAAGAAAGAAAGAAAGAAAAGAAAGAAAGAAAGAGAGAGAGAAAGAGACGACGACACATTCTCCTGACATCTGCGTGTCTGACTGATGGTCTGCCGAGAGCACTGTGATGAATCGCAGTAATGGAGACAGCATCTTGAGAACGGATCGCTTCAGAGAGCGGACACAAAAAGCGAGGGAGAAAAAAAAGGACAACATTTGCAAATTCATTATTTTAAGTGGTTTCTCTTTATTTTTCCATTTTTCTAAACCTCCCTGGGAAAACAGCTCACCTTAAAAGGGGCTTTCAAAAACTATAACTATTGATTAAAGTGGCTTACATGTTTGAAGTGTATTGATGAGGTTCCCTGGTCAAGGTCGGTGGATATGGGAGTTCTCTGATCCCTGGGGGGAAAAAATGACAGAAATGCAGAGCAGCGGGCAGTACCATCAGAGTTTTCTGGACGAGTGGTTGTGTTTTTTGCCTCATGGTTGGACACACAGGTGTTGTGTTTACTTACTGTGGGTGTCATGGCTCTTGGCTTGATTGGTGTTGAAGTGTGCTGGCCTCAATCTGGCAGCGCTCCAGAGGTCACCGAGGAGATATCCGGGATATGGGCTGCTTGTGTTGGAATGATGTAGGCCATAAAAACAATAGCAATCACCAACGAACGATTTGACATTGTTCTTATATATTTTACAACAACAAAATGTCAGTGGTAGAAAATGTGTGTGTGTGTGTGACAGAGAGAGAGAGAGGGAGAGAGAGGGCACAGGAAAAAGAAAGCTCAGACACACAGAGCTGAATGACCATGTACTCCTACAAGAACGTTTCCTCATGTGTTCCTTTTGGAAGACCCTTCCTTTACACATTAATCCAGTTCTAAACTTACTACTTAAACACCCTCATGTAAAGGTAAGGTAAAAGAGACTTTCTGTTTTTTTTTTTTTTTTTTTTTTGGGGGGTCAATGACAAGGGTGCCTTGATTTTGATCAAATGATGTCATCTTCCTGAAAAGTAAATGGTGGCATTTGTGTTTGTGTTTCTTCCCATCCATGTCATTTCCTTTCCCTCCTTTTCTCCCAAAGTAAGCTATATTAAAAGCAGGGGTGTCCATAGGGAGCTATGCCTCTCAGCATGCATAGCACTGATATATGGAGATTGATTCTCTCCTTCTCCATCACCTCCTCTATCACCACCACTAGCACCACAGACATACCAATCCATATGTATGAAAACATACAAGCATTTGTACGCACAGGTGCGCGCGCACACACACACACACACACACACACACACACACACACACACACACACACACACACACACACACACCAAGAAACATGCATTAACAAACCCACCCCGACTAGTAGTCCCCTCTACCCTTGAGCCCTCTGGTTTTCCATTCCATTGATCAAGTAAAAACGCACGCCTGGACTTTCCTTCTTGTTGTGTTTTATGCATGGCTCTATGTCAGCAACATCAAGGCAATGTGTGTGTATGTGTGTGTGTGTCTGTCTGTCTGTCTTTCTAGGGGGCGAGGGACTGTGGGATGCTTGAGAAATTCAAATCAGCCACTTCATCACACATCTGCTGGAGAGACAAAGGAAGAGAGAAGGAGGAAGAGAAGGATGAGAGGGGGAAAAAGAGTGTAGAAAATAGAGATGGCAGGAGGGCGAGGAGGAGAGAAACAACCATTGCTAACAGTGGGGTGATGCTTTACATGGCAGATATTCAATTCCCAGATCAGACAGCATTCTAAAGCAGAGCAAGAGAGACACTTTGTTTGAGAGAGAGAGACAGAGAGAGATTGAATTTCAAAAACCCTTTATTACATTCTTGCCACAAAGTCAGGGACGTGCAGAGGAATTTTGAGGGGCAGTTGCTCTGACCTGAAAAAAGGGCACCCTCCCCCCCCCCACAATTTTTTTTTTTTTTTTTCAATTAAAAAACTCACAGGCTTTATGCAGGACTGAGAATAACAGCGTCTTTTTTTTAAAATATATACACAAAGAAGTAAAACACTGAAATACAGCACTCAATCGCCTGAACTTATCATTATTATGACCGCCGCGCAGCGAACCGCGCATGTAACCCCATATGGATAGCATGGAACCATCGTTTTTCGTTTTGATCTGTAGCCCCCCCGCTGGACTGCACCCCCCGAAAGGAGGGTAGGGCAGACACAGTTTTCTGTGAATATCTCGAGAACCGTAAGGTTTAGGAGGACCTTTTTTTTTTGTATGTTGATCTCAATGGGCCATGTCAACCCATTCCATAACCACTCATTTCATGTATAGCGCCACCTAGTTAAAAACAAAAAAGTAAAAATGAGGTGTTGTAATCGCAGGTATCTGTGACCTAACATAGTCAAAACTGCACGAAATTGGAAGTGTAGGATCATTATGACACCCTCTGAATGCACGCCAAGTTTCGTCGAATTCCGTTCATGGGGGGCCACACAATAAATTAATTTATGTTACTATACACCAACTGGCCTGTAGGTGGCCGGAGACAGTTTTCTGTGAATATCTCGAGAACCGTACGGCCTATCCACCTTTTTTTTTTTGTATGTTGGTCTTAAGGGGCATGTCAACCCATCCCATTACCACTTATTTCATGTATAGCGCCACCTAGTAAAAAAAATTAAAAAGCAAAAAAAGTAGGTGTTTTCATCAACAATATCTCTGGCTGACATGGTCAAAACTTGGGCTAAATTGAAAGTGTAGGATCATTATGACACCCTCCAAATGCATGCCAAGTTTTGTGAACTTTCGTTCATGGGGGCCTTACAATAAAATAATTTATGTGTACATTTAGTGACCGTGACACCAACAAGGATTCGGGACACTGAAAGACCGGGGTGCTTGTGTGTTTGCCTGCGTATGTGTGTTTGTGCATGTGCATGCATGCGTACATATGTCTACTGTGTGAGTATGTGTCATACATGATGATTACTGTGAATGTATGTGTGTGCGTGTGTATCTGTTTATGCACATGTGTGCACATGGAATGGGTTAACATGACCCTGGAGGCAAACATACCTGAAAAAATTGGTCATCCTAGGCCCCACGGTTTTCAAGATATTCACAGAAAACTGTGTTCGCCCCTACCCTCCTTCGGGGGTCCAGGGGGGGGGCTACAGATCAAAACAAAAACGATGGTTCCATGCTATCCATGTGGGGTTACATGCCCACCAAGTTTTGTGTACCCCGGTCTTTCAGTGTCCCGGGAATCCTTGTTGGTGTTGGTTGTCACTAAATGTACACATAAATTATTTTATTGTAAGGCCCCCCATGAACAAAAGTTCACAAAACTTGGCATGCATTCGGAGGGTGTCATAATGATGCTACACTTTCAATTTCGTGCAGTTTTGACCATGTCAGCCAGAGATATTATGATGAAAACAACTAATTTTTTGCTTTTTAATTTTTAACTAGGTGGCGCTATACATGAAATAAGTGGTAATGGGATGGGTTGACATGCCCCCTTAAGACCAACATACATAAAAAAGGTGGACCTCCTAGGCCCTACGGTTCTCGAGATATTCACAGAAAACTGTCTCCGGCCACCTACAGGCCAGTTGGTGTATAGTAACATAAATTAATTTATTGTGTGGCCCCCCATGAACGGAATTCCACGAAACTTGGCGTGCATACAGAGGGTGTCATAATGATCCTACACTTCCAATTTCGTGCAGTTTTGACTATGTTAGGTCACAGATACCTGCGATTACAACACCTCATTTTTACTTTTTTGTGTTTAACTAGGTGGCGCTATACATGAAATGAGTAGTTATGGAATGGGTTGACATGGCCCCTTGAGATCAACATACAAAAAAAAAATGGTCCTCCTAAACCCTACGGTTCTCGAGATATTTACAGAAAACTGTGTCTGCCCTACCCTCCTTTCAGGGGGTTCAGTCCAGCGGGGGGGCTACAGATCAAAACGATGTTCCATGCTATCCATGTAGGGTTACATGCCCACCAAGTTTCGTGTACCCCGGTCTTTCAGTGTCCCGGGAATCGTTGACGGAAATGTGGGCATGCGAAAAAGAAAAAAAAAAAAAAAATCTGACTAAACCTATATGACCGCCGCTTCGCTGCGTGGCGGTCATAATAATTAATGTGATGCATTACTTCCATCATTCATTCTTCTTGCTAAAACGAAATGTGAGAAACTATCAGCAGACATGTAGCTTAGTTTGCCTAATGCCTACCCAAAAATAGTAGCCTATAGGCTATGTGATAACGGGCTGCTTCTCTGCAAGCAATCTGTCTGATTATTTAGGCTAAACGTGGTAAACTCAGCCTGGATTTATGAAGATTTTAATTAATTTCATAAAACTTGATGACGATGATCGTTCGTTTGTTATACATCACAAACTCACCTTTTTCAACAACGTTGAGTCGTCTCATATGACAACCCCGACAATCTCCTTTTAGGGCCGCTTATGCAGGCTCAGCTCAGGTGCCGGTCGCATGCAGTGCTGCAGCCACGTAAACAGAGTTTGCCCTTCCCCTACTGACTTTCACTTTCGGTGCCCGAATGGAAGTGAATGAGGCTTTGTGATTTTTTTTTTTATCTAGGCCTACAGTACGTGAAATTCTGCATTGTACGATTTATTTATTTATTTTCCCCATTGGAAGGGCAACATGAGTCAAGAAGGGCATATGGGCAGTTGCCCGGGCAACCTGAGCAACCCCCCTGTGCACGTCCCTGCACAAAGTACTTACATGATCTCTTTGTCACAATGTACAGAGAGAGAGAGAGAGAGAGAGAGAAACTGTGAGTAAGAGAGAAAGAGGGGGTGCCGCCTGCAAAATCATAACAGTAATGTCCTTGTTTTGACCTCTCAGTGTGGACACAACACAACAGTCTCCTTGCTGGTGGAGTGACATGCAACCTTCACTGCAACTCAGCACTGACACCGTGTACTCAGACCAGCCTGTAGAAATTAGAGGGATTTGAGCCCCTCATCCACACACACCATAAAGCGCTTTTCAGACATACGAGTAAGACCGGAGGTTCTGCGGATGTTAAACGGTGGGGCCGTTTAACGACATAACCGGTCATATGGAAGTCCGAATTTAGCCGGTTGTTCTACTACTCCCCCCTTAGTATTTCCTCCGGACATTATGTAAATGTGCTGTGTCTGAACGAAGCGTAGAACATGCGGTTAAAATTCACACCTAGTGAGAGGGCGTGTCGGTGACGTTCTTTCGTGCGTCCATGTGGTTAGATCTGACTTAAATGCCAGTGTTATGATGGAGTGACATAGTGCTGTCCAGAAAATCTCTGACCTGGAAAGATGCAGACATCACGGAGCTACTGTCCATGAGGGCATACAACATTTTGATAGAACACATGAAGAGAACGGCAAGAGACACGATGTAGCCTACAACTGCATGGCAAGGCCAAGCGAATTCAAAAGACTGAATCATCATAAGCAGAAGGCGCTGTAAAGGCAGTAGCCTACAGCCACGTCGTTGATAACAATATCAGGAGTAGGCCTATTTAATAAATTGTTAGCCAACACGGTCAGTTTTCTGTTCACTGCTGTTTCTGTTTTCTGTCGGTTTTCGGTTTTCTGTTCACTGCTGAGCTCACTGATATTTGTTGAGCATAAATATGCCTAGAGAAAATGAAAATTAAGAAAACCCAACTTTGTTCCAAGCTCCTTACGTAAATGCAATAGACACATGGGGAGAGGAAGCTTTTGGAAAAAATAAACCATGAAAAAACAAACCACTTCACTGTTATGTTAGTATTTTGTTTGTTGCTTAAAAACGTTGTATATGATGGCCTTGAAGTCTTGAGTTAGCCTACTGAATTGGCTGGTACCATCAAGTTCGTGCATGCTCTCTCTCTCCAACGCAAACAGATTTGGGGTTCCATAGCCAAGTAATTCTGCTACATAACGTTTAAAACAGATAAATGTGTTTATTCGAAGCACACATCCAAATACTGTAGGTCAATTTCAAGTGCGCACTTACATAACTACTTCAAGTATTAGCCTACGCACAATAGATTTTTCTTCTTTAGCCTACATAATGCATACACTTTGTAAACAAACAGCAGCTGTGACAGGCAGCGCCGCGATATATTCTCAAGGCCATATCTCGTGATCTTGTGAACTCTACAAACCCCCACCCCTCACTCGATAACCACATGGAGATTCTGTAATGTGCGTGTATGTCGTTCACACATAGGTCCGTATAAGGTCCGTATAAGGTCAGTATAAGGTCCGCAGGTTAGCATCATATCTGAATCATCCGAAGGGTAGGACCTCCGCTTGACAAAACTCCGCATGTACTCCGGAGGTTATATCTGAAAGTGCTTTTTTGTGATTGTGTCTGTGTGTGTGTGTGTGTGTCGGGGGTGTTGTACCATCCATTTGGAACTGGGATAACCTTTATTATATTGGACTCTTGAAAGGGCTTATCATAGTTGTCTGCAGTTTTGATGTGGTAAAGCATGGTAGGGAATAGTAATGCTAGTTTTCACTCAGATACTCTTTTTACAAAACTTTTTTGTATTTCAATGAGAAATGCCAGAGAGGATTTCTACAGCTTTTCTCAGACAGATTTGAGATAGGAAGTGAAGCATGAACTTGGAAGGTGATACCTATTTCCCCTTTACAGCATATCTCATTTATTTTATTATTGCCACCATCATGGTTTCCATCTGAAGCACACATTGTAAATTTGGAACATTGAGCTTGGTAAATACAAAAACTGCAGATGTGTCTGATTGTTCAAAGAGAACAAGACAGAGACATAGACAGACAGAGAGAGAGAGAGATAAGAAGAATGCAGAAAAGAATGATACATATTGCACATTTCAGTGCATGAGTGTGCCCAAGAGGGAAGCTGAGAGAAAAGTAGAACGAAGAGAGAAATTTGTGATGATTGAATTTACCATGTGTAAATCCCGGTGACACAGCCTGCCCCTCTCGGTTGAGAGCTCCAATAACTTTAGTGTTATTGAGAGGCAGTCAGGGGCTTCACCACACTGCAAATGAAAGAGATCCAGGGTCCAGCGAAGTCTGAACGCATTGGGGTTTTTTATGAGGACGTGGACCAGAGTGCCGGACCACACAATGCAGGGCATTCTAGCAGGGGTCAGCAGTAACCATCTGCAATTTTGCCCAGTTGCCAAGTAAATTAACCACTGACACTGGACCTCATCTCAACCCTGGTATGAAGCATAGTCCAGAGGGGTCTCGTTGCTGAAGTGCCCTATGGCCAGAGATTATTGCTGTGTGATGTTGTGCTGTGCACAAACTCTAACTATTAGGAGAAGCATGATGGATGGAAAGGTGAGTGTTTGAGAGGCGTGGAGGTGTTGGGAGTGGAGGCAGCAGCTACCAAGGCCTAAGGAGATTTATTTAGAGATTTGAATAATGGCCATCAGTGTTTAAATAAACTGCATGGCAAAGTCGTGTAGTTTACTATTTACAGTGCTGTAATGATGTAGTTGCTAATCATGATATATTTTATTAACATTTAATGCTGAGTTACTGATAATGTTATGCATATCCTAAAATATGTATATATTTAACCTAAAGTACCAATTTTACATTGTGCATCTCATTCATGTTTGCTTGGTGGGTTAGGCTATATTTTATTTTTAGGCTATATTTCCACATAGTCTATGTCCATGTCTAAAAGGTTCACTATGGCTACATGCATCTACTACTGAAATCTGAAGACTTCCCTGGTAAAAAACAAATGATACATCTGTTAACATCTTCTCAGTTTGACGTCTTAAACTATGCCCAGAGCACAGCACAACGATTGAAGCCACAAAGAGCATTAACTTCTGACATATTTCGTATTTTCTGCTGTTGCAGATGAGCTGAACACGCTGTGCTGGGATATGTCCGAATAGCCAGTCTACAGACAGAAAGTCATAGGGGAAAGGTTTAAAAGTCAGCCGGCTTCAGTTGTTTTCAGATCATTCGTGTAATGGTTTTTATTGTTCCCCAAAAGGTGAACAGCCTGGGTAAATATCATACGGATATGGTGACTTATTAAGGCATGTCTGACTATGAGTGAAGCAAAGGTTCCTCTCATATGGTGGAGCGTCTGAAATGAAGGCTCCACTATGTAAAAGTATCAATCCACTGCCGATGGTCACCAATGTAATAAAACTGTAAAACAGGCACGTAATGGCTATTGATTAATCATTGTTTATGATCTGAGTGTTGCCCATGTTTACTTTTTTGCTGGCTGACTTCATTTAATCACTGTCAGCAGCTATACCATAAACCTGCATGACACAATAAATGAGGATAATGTTGTGTTAGGCAATACTAACGTCAAAATGACATTGTGGTCCTGCATGAAAATGTGGTGTGAGTAGTTTCTTGCTATTACAGTAAGAAAAAACTACAACACTCACAAGATGAAGATTGTAACTGGTGCATCTCTATATTACAGGCATAGAGAAACTGATTTCTGCATACAGCTTAGCAGCTACGTTCAATTTAGGTGACTAATGTGATGATTAACCTTAAGCTGGAAAAGCTGGTTAGTCTGCGCATAGTTTCAAATAATTGGCCATCTCAATACATTTCTATTTGATAGGAAGAGAGCCCATCATTTGCCAGAACCCCCCCAGCATCTTACAACAACAGATCCCTCAGGAGTGTGCAGCCTTTACATGAGGGACTGCACATTTCGATAAACCACTCAATCTTATTTTAGACATTGAGACCAAGCTACAGTGAAGCCATTCTCTGCTGAAGAGAGGTTGCTATGCTGTCCAGGCTGCCCCACGTGTCAACTTGAACGCCTCAATAACTCACGAGACGAATGTCTTCATTTCCGAAGCTTGGCATTGTTATCACATTTTAATGGAATGTAAAGTTCCCCCGTGCGCCAAAAAAATGCCTCATCAGCATTATCATTGCTGGTCCCATATCAGAAATGCCATGTGTTTTTTGGCAGTCCTTGCTCCCACATAGGACTGATCACATACTGTCTCTCGTCCGTCTCCTTAATTTACGATTAAATGTCAACGTAGAAGATGAGTGTCTTGGATTGGTGTAGAATTACACACGCTGGCACTTTCCCAAATGGAACAAATGTCCTTCCAAGAAGAGGACAAGTTTCTTAACAACCATATTCTACAAAAAATAGATAAATAGATAGATAGATAGATAGATCAATGGACTCGTTGATTGATTGTTCATTCATTTTCTAACAGACCTGTTTCTCCAGTTCAATTGGAAAATCTATCATGCTGCAGAATAGGTGGGTAGGCAGGTAGGTAGGTAGGTAAGTTGAAATGCTCTGACATGCTAACAAGATACCCAGAGAGGTGTGGTGTTGACTCTGGTCAGTTCAAACACACTCACTCCATCACTGCTGGAGCTTGTGTTGTTCCTCATTAACCTGCAGACGGTACACGTGTTCCTGTCGCTGTGTTCAGTCATGGGCGAGAGCAAGCGACGGGTAAGGCAGCTCCCGGTAATGAATCACCAAATGACGTTAACCCGTGAAACGTAGCAGGTCACGCTCAAATAACACCCGTGGTAATGGGATGTGCAAATAAGTCTCTTCGAGGGAGACTGACAATGTGCAAGGTGTTCCCTCTACCTCAAATACTTAAAGAGAATACAAACTGGACACCTCAGATTCAACCTCCATGCAGTGTTGAAGAGACATACATTATAGTACTAGTGTTATGCACATACATATTACATTTTTTCCCCAACTATGTGTTTAAGTATATCACTGTATTCAAAAATGTGATTTGAATATAACTATGATGAATAAATTAGGGCCTGAAATATACTAAAAACATGGGAAGCAGAGTGTGAATTACCCCACCATAATTGGGGGGTACTGCTCCTTCACCTCTTCTATGACCATCAAGTGCAAAATGTGTTGTGCAACACACATACAAGGTCTAAACATGCGACAAACTGATAATCAGAAGCCTACAGAACATCTCATTGTTATTATATATCCAAAAGAGAACTGTTTTGATCAACTCTCAAAAGTTAGAAGTTACGTGCACTGAAATACTATTCTGTATAGTAAAAGAAATACCTTTACAAAAAGCCACCTTTACAAGAGCTATGAAAGAACAAAACATGTTAATACATGAAGGTTGTAAAATAACACATTTTCAACAAGCTAGACGTCTGCTAGCAACTTACATTTACCCATGCACGCCAGCAGAATTTAGCCTACTTGAGGAATTTACCTAGGGTTTTGTCATTCAACGTTGACACTTGCTTGAGAAGTTCAAGTCGTTCTCTATCTCCGTTGCATCGCACGCCACGGTGGTTAAAAATGGTACGGTCCATAATAGGGTGTCTGAAATCGCTTTACATTAAAATGTTCCTATAGTGAAAATAGGAGTTGACTTGTATTGTAGCCAACTGTAATGATATTTTTCATAATATCAGAAAAATGATCTGACCCCCCAAAACTGATATTTCTGTCTCTTTGGGGGGTACTGGGTCTTCATTGGGGGGTATAGCACCCCCCAGTACCCCCTGTAATTTGAACTATCATGGGAAGCTATGTAAAGTACTGTGAGATGATGGATTGTTTGGTTAAAACTGAAATACTGGCATTATGTTACTTTATGTTACTTTATGTTACATTATGTTACTTAAATGGAGAATTGAAATTACAGTGCTCAGGTGTGGAAAGTGCTCTGTGCAGTCATTTCACTATATTTCTATTAGAACAAAGATGTGTGAGGGGATTATAGAGGGATTATAGCTTTACATACAGGAAGTCTGCACTTTGTGTAATCTGAACCCAATCTCCCCTGTGATTAAGTGTGTGACTCCTGTAACAGTGTCCTAACTGCATACAATGCAGGCGAGCATTAGGGGCAGTTGTTTCCAGGGGTAAAAAGTGGGGGGAACGGGGAAGAATGCAGTTCCGCCACTTCAGATAAATTAATAATACATATATTCTTTCATACCAATGATATAGCGCAATGATATTGTTAAAATAAATGGTGAGTTAATTTTTCGCGTGTACAGAGGTGACCAAGAAGCTAGCAATTATTGTCCAAAAAGTATCGGAGTGTCTATTCGTACCCTGGTACGAATTGCCTTGGCCACACAACTGGGCTATTCACACCCTGTTACATAACAACAAAAACATGTTGCTCGCGTGCCCAAAAAAACATGGCCGACATTCGTTTTTTCGTCAGCAGAAAGTGAGGAATTCTGAACGGTTTCAGCACTAATATCTGTTCAAATTAAAGTTGAGATGGAAAAGTTGTGTTTTATTTTCATAACCTTTGTTCAGTGAACACATACAACCGTCAGTTTGTTAGCTAACAGAAATTTCGTGAATTTGATGTTCAGGCCTATAAACTATAAGTTTACCTGCAAACTTCAACTTCACGATGAAGCAGATAGTGCAGTGGTCACAGGCAAGGGCTGACACGTGGGAGACCGGGGTTTGATTCCCGTGTGATACATTTTGGGTGAGTGTGCATGTGTACCAACGTCTCTGGAGAGAAGGCGCGCAATTTGAACAAGAAATCAGTTCTCAAACGGAAGTTTTGATTGCAACAATTAGCTAGTTCATGCACCAGGGTGTAAATAGCATGCAGTACTATAAACACCTGGGTACGAATAGCATCCACTTCTTACTGTACATTGACGCAAACAGCATACCTTATTCAGAGTGTCTATTACACAGCTGAGCTATTCACACTCAGTTATGTAACAACAAAAAAAAACATGTTGCTTGTTTTAAAAAAATAAATAAATAAATTAAAAAAAAAAAAAAAAAAAAAAAAAATATATATATATATATATATATATATATATATATATATAATTACATTGTGTGATCAATATGTCAGATTAAATGCACAGGGGTGCAAATAGCATACCCTGATATTTGTACCAGACGAGGTACTAATAGAACACATTGCTGTGTGCACCGGGGTAGAATAGCATACATTGATATTTGTACCAGACGGGGTACTAATAGGACACATTGCTGTGTGCACCGGGGTACGAATAGCATACATAGATATTTGTACCAGACAGGGTACTAATAGAACACATTGCTGTGTGCACCGGGGTACGAATAGAATTCACTTCTTATTGCACCAGGGTACGAATAGCATACACTGCTAATTGTACCAGGGGTGCAAATAGCCTTACCCAAAAACTATTGGTACACCACGATACTCAATATGTTGTTCAACGGTGTAATTTTTCCCCGTTGCACCGACACTGGATTTTAGGGTTCCCCCACCTACCAAATCCTACTGGTTAACCACTGATTGTTTCCATCTTTGTTTCCAATTGGACAGTCCTAACTGGATGCAATGTGAGTGCGACACTGTGCTGCATAGCGCAATACGATGAATACAATACACTTTTGGTTGGACACCCCATCTCTCTTTCCTTTTCATTGCTTGTGATGCTCTGCTATTTTGAATGAGAGATTTGATGCAATAGAACGGCATTTTTAATAGGTTCAGCGTGGACAGAGAGCATTCAATGCTATATGGCAGTCGGATGCTCACATGCAGTAAGGACAAGCTGTAACTTAAAGGTCACGCTACCACCCAACCCCTGTGATCAGATGTGCTTAAAATGTTAATGAAAACCAGAGACTTCCAGTACAATGTATTATGCAAAGTGGTCCTGAAGTGACAAGACTATGTTTGGGTCTCATTAGACCGAGGTATTTATTTATTTTTGGTTTGTTTGTTTGGGGAATATCATAAAAGAAAAAAAAAAACCTTTCACACTTACAGTGTGTGTCTGTGGGGATATTGTGGCGTGCCTGACAAGAAGTAGGAGTCCATCTGACATTTAAAACATGGAAAAAAAACCCTGCATTTGTCGTGTTTGGGACCTTATTCCCTAGAGCTATAGTCAGCACCTTATAGAGCTACCTCCTTTATTTCTCTGACAATCAGTCAGGCATGATCAAACCATTCCCCTGTACAAACAGCATGCCTTACAGAGACTTACTGTGTGTGTGTGTGTGTGTGTGTGTGTGTGTGTGTCATGTGTCAACACATTGAATATCCTCCTCCTACGTGTGTGTTTGTGTGTGTGTGTGTGTGTGTGGTAAGTTGGTAAGCCAACATTAAGCAAAAAAGCAATAATAACAATGTCAGTCATCCAACCAGAGCCTTATCTCTCTCTAGGGCTCTGCATCCAACAACAGTCCAAAGGCCCTAGTCTTTATGATGTCTTTCACCATGGCAACTCTAGAATTTAGAACACCTGTAGGATTCTACTTTGCAAATTTATATCTCATGGTCTGGTTCTATGTTTCATTCACTGCCAGCACTGCGAAAGAGTAAGATGTATTCTGATATTGTAATGGACGAAGTGATGGATCTTCACAATGACCAGTCACCCCTCAATTTGAAGATGACCAGTCAAAAGAAATGCAAACCTCGGCCATACAGTCGCCTGTCGACTAAAGGTTCATCTTCAGCATCTGCTGACCTAAACACCTTGAGGAAAGAGAGGGCACGGGTGCTCTTGTCACTGATACCCTCTGACAAGAGGAAGAAAATCGGCCTTGAACTGAGACCAACTCAAATAGCACAAAAAACGAACAATGATAAGTGTAGACCAGCAGGTCAGTCACACACATTCCCTTATATATTTTGGAATGTTGTTGAAAATGACACCTATCGGTCCGTCTGGTGGAGTGCTGATGGAACTGCTGTGGTTATCCACGAGATGATGTTCATTGCTGAAATCCTTCAAAGGGATGCGATTGATCGTAAATTCGGCACAAAGAGCATCAAGAACTTCTATCGCCAACTTAACCTGTATGGATTTACCAGGCCTGGATTTAACCTAGAAAACCATGGAAATCCCTGCATGGACATCTCTGTCAAAGAGGTCAAGGTATGTATCACCACTTTAGCACGTTGAGTTAAACAGAATTACTAAACTACATTCTGCTTAGTCATTAAGCAAATTCAAATTCATGAAAAAAAGTAAGTTGGAAGAATTTGAGAGCTCACCAACTGTTTTTCACCTGCCACTCACCTCCTGTTTTTCCCACCATACATGCAGGTGTTTGTCAATTCTAACTTCCAGAGGAGGTCTGAGCACCTCCTGGCCCAGCTGAAGCGCCGCGTAGGGACTAATGCTACTCAAACTTCCCCAGTGGCTGATGCGAAAAGCTATAAGGCTTCTGGAGATGGTTGCAAGCTGAGTGATGAAATGGTCAGCTCAACCTCCCGCAGACCCGCAATCTCATCCCATGAGATGACCCTACTTGGCCCCAGCCTGGGCCTGTCTCTCATGCTGGTCGCTTTGGAGAGCAAGAGAAGGGCCTTGATTCACTTCCTTCGGATGCATAATGGCAACTCAGCAGCTCCATCCACTTCCGGCAACATCAACAGCATCTGTGGCTGAGCTTCAGTAAACCCAGAGTTAGGCTAAATGATATTCAGCTAAATTTGAACTATTTCATTGCACAAACTCATTTTGCAATAAATTTCAAAATCACCAAAAATATGCCTCTTCTTTCATTATGTTGCTCATATAGCATACCAAATTAGTGATATATCCTATATGTAGACTGTGATCGGGATAGCCGTGCAGTGAAAAGCAGGAAGACTGCGCCAGATAAGATGCCAAATGAGGGTTCCCCTCTTTTATTCAGCCAAAAGTAAAAATAAAACAAACTTCCAAAATATTTAAATAATCAATAATTAACTCAGAATAGGAAATGAAACAAAATATTAGTCCTAGGCAAAATCAATTACAAACAAATTATCCAATGCAATATTCCATATAGTCAGAGGCTGAGTCTATGGTGCTCTCTACAGCTCACCTCAACATAGACTGATGGGCCATCTTGCAACCCAGCCCTTTCAGTAGTCCAGCAGCAACCATTACACACAAACTTAGACATATGTGACCCTGCAAGGCGAAACCAGTCGTCTTGCGCACATTGTAATTTTGAGAAAATCCACAATAAACAAACGTATGGGTTAAAATGTTGAATTTCACGTTTTTGCATAATTCGACAGTATACAGTCTACACTTGGCGGGCGGGCCATCCTATATCATTGAAATGTATAGGCTGGCATCGAACCATTCACCTCGCTTTAATCCAAGGGGCGGGCAGAGAATTGTCTTTCAAACTGCCTAGGCATGCAATAGGCCAGCGCTACGACCATATCCGTATCCGATTCGGCAAAGCGGCAAATACATGGAAAAGGAATGACTTAAGTGCATTGTGTTGCTCAACTTTCAAAGAAAAGCACAAGTCCAACTTCTCCAAAGTTGGCGTAACGCCCGATTCAAACAACCGCTCTTCGTTAAGCCATAGCCACCTTCCTTGTTGTTCACCGTCGCAGGACTGTCGTTATCCTGTTAAGCCCGCCTTAAGACTCTCTAACAAAATAGAGCGCTGTGATTGAATAACATCCACGGTGTTAGCCAATAAAAATCCCTATAGTTTGATACTAGACGTACAGGCTGAGAAAAATTAATTTGCCGCCGCTAGGGTGCGTCTAGATTTCTAGGCTAGTCTACACTTTCATATTGTGAACAAATTTCATGGATAAACATACATTTTGACTGTTAAACCCTGACTTTATTTAGGTGAAGATTAAACACATTAGCAGTCATTCCATTTGTCCACGCCGCTATAAGGTCTTACGGTAGAGCTAAAATGTAGCCTACTCATTAGGCTACTCGTTACTCAATGTGTAAGCTCTCTATCGTTCTTGGTTTGTTTGCTTAGTCAAAGTCAAAGTCAAAGTCAGCTTTATTGTCAATTTCTTCACATGTTCCAGACATACAAAGAGATCGAAATTACGTTTCTCACTATCCCACGGTGAAGACAAGACATATTTTACCAATTTTAAGTCCACAGACAAACATAACATTCAAGTAAACAAAAAAGTAAGTAAATAAGTAAATAAGAGGGCACATATAATAATGAAAAAATAAGAGCAGCAAAATTTTGTTGAAATTGTGCATAGACAGTCAATAAAAAACTAGTGCAAAGTCAGGCCAATAAGAGGCTTGGGTAGTTCTGTTTGACCTGAGTAATGAAGAAAGTGGCATAGTGGTGCAAGTTATGTAAGAGCAGCAGAAGTGTTGTGTTTTCAGGACAACAACACCAAGTTGTAAAGTGTACAAGTGTGCAAGTGTTCAAGTGTGCAAGTGGAGTAGTGCAGGCTGGCCATTGTGGGTCCAATGTCCAGGATGTTATGTAGCTGAGGGTGGAGGGGGGGAGAGGAGGGAGAGAGTTCAGCATCCTTACAGCTTGGTGTATGAAGCTGTTGGTGAGTCTGGTAGTGCGGGAGCGCAGGCTTCTGTACCTCTTCCCAGAGGGCAGTAGATCAAACAGATTGTGAGCGGGGTGACTTGCATCACTCACAATTTTGGGTAAGCCTTCTTGCGGGTGAGGTGGGTGGTGTAAATGTCCTTCAGGGAGGGGAGTGAAGCACCAATGATCCTTCCAGCTGTGTTCACTATGCGCTGCAGGGCTTTCCTGTTGTATTCAGTGCAGCTTCCGCCCCACACAGCGATACAGCTGGAGAGGATGCTCTCAATGGTGCCTCGACAGAATGTGGTCATGATGGCTGGTGGAGCACTTGCTCGCCTGAGTTTCCGCAGGAAGTACAGGCGGCGCTGAGCTCTCTTCGCCAGTGATGCAGTGTTGGTGGTTGGTGGAACGTTGCTTGTGGAACGTTGGTAAACCTCACTCCCCGACGCCTGAAGAGTGCTGCTGTCATGCGAGCCAGTAGCCTGGGATATGCTGCACATCGAGGTTCAGTTCGCCCTGTCGGGACCTATTTCCCGATAATGACGGGTGTTCTATACATTATCCCTTACTAAGTTGTCTCTATATAAAAGGGGAGATTCACCTCACCTCTGACCTCTTCTCATTTCTTTGACCGCTCAGCTTCTCTCTCTTTCCCTCTTTCTCTTTCTCTCCTTAGTTTTGGGTTTGGTCTGTATTTTACTTTATGTTTGATAATTTGTTTTATCTGTGGGGTATACTACGAAGCACGTTAGACATATCTAGGCTATGTAGACATATCAAGGCTTAAAAAAATAAATATGTAGAAACGAGCCCCTGGTTTGGTTGACAGCATAAGATACCATGGTGATATAGCGACACTAAAACAGGGGGTCGTTTCTAGAAAGCATCGTTTGCTAACTTGCGTCGCAACCTTGGTTGTTCGCTCCATTGTTCTTGGATTTTGTGTTTCTAGAAAGGGTAGTGACAAATGGTGTAGTGGCTAAAGCAGATGACTTATTATCCCAACGTTGTAGGTTCGATTTTCTGATGTGAGATTGTCCTCTTGCTTCTTGCTACCTGAAGGTGAACTAGTGTGACACGTAGATTCAATTGTTTTTGACTGATATATTGTACCAATTGTATGGTCTCTCGATGTAGAGTAACTATATACATAAATATGTATGGTCAAAACCTATTGTTGTGTCTCATAGGCCTACTCTTACTCAGAGATGAAAAGAAGAGATAGGATGCGAACTCCGGCCGAGCGCGCAGTGCACCGTCGCGCTGCCGTTAAGCCACGATACAGTTGATAAACTATGGGATACCCAGACATTTGTCCAGGCTATTAGCTAGAAATCTAGACGCGCCCCTAGCGCTAGTCTAGCAACTCTCCGTTGGCTTGTGAGCTCCAGAAATCGAAACTGAATCAGGCCAATGAAATCGTATATAGAGTCGTTAGGTGGGCTTAACATAATGACTGATGGCAGAGTTGCAACGGTTTGGCTTGAATTCCCTGCTACTTGAAAACAAATAAGATGGATGTTGCTGTTGGCGAACAGTGTGACACGAGTTAAGCTTTTATTAAGTTGGCAAACGTTTGAACTAGCCAACTAGCTCCGCTGGTGGGAAACGCATGGGACTCATAGCGCTGCCACTGTCCTATTGCGTGCAGAGGGAATTTGAAAGACAACTGATTATTCGCACTGAGCACTGCGAACGGTGAGTGTCCAGACCCTACATTTTAATGTGGGTCTGGCTCGTCAGGCTACCAGGCTATATATTTTTTCCAACATAGATATTTAACACAAATAATGACTCATATTGGTCTGCTTAAGTTAACTGTTTTATATGCTTGCATTAGGTTTAGGTTTTGCCTGATTTTGACAATGCCAGCATTAATCACTCGGTTTAGATTAGAAAAATGTCGACATAGGCCGTGACAGAACATTTCTAGGGGGGGGGGGTATTACACGTTTCCACTGTTTCCACCAATGATATGTATCGCTGCATCATCAACAACGTTGTTGGAACTACGGTGTTCGAACGTCGGAGGTAGCAAATTGCGACACAGGTACGATGCTTTCTGGAAACAGGTGTAACAGTGTCGTTGTTTGGTCGCAAGTTGGGTCGTACCATGGTGGTTGAGCAACGTCGTTGCTAACTTTTCTAGAAACGACCCCCAGATCGACTTTCGTGTCACAGCATACCCTGGCTTTGAGTGCAACATACCTCGCTAACCCACTAATCGAGTAGTATACCCCACTGGTATATTTGATATTCTAGCTTGTTAACTTGTTAAATCTTCAGTTTACATTTGAGTTTGTTGTTTGGTTAAGCATACTTTGTTCCTTTGTTGCAGTATGTTTACCTACCTGAGTTTTACATTCAACTTAAGTGATATTGGTCACATTTACCTTTATAGTTTACTGGTTAATAAATTGTTAATTCACCAACCAATTATATCTCTCTCTTTTCGTATGCCATGCCAATACTCTGCGATAGTTGATCAACTACTTGGTAGTTATTCAGGTCAAGTTCTTAATTTTATGGAGTATAAGTATATATACTCTTTTGATCCCGTGAGGGAAATTTGGTCTCTGCATTTATCCCAATCCATGAATTAGTGAAACACACTCAGCACGCAGTGAACACACAGTGAGGTGAAGCACACACTAATCCCGGCACAGTGAGCTGCCTGCAACAACAGCGGTGCTTGGGGAGCAGTGAGGGGTTAGGTGCCTTGCTCAAGGGCACTTCAGCCGTGCCTACTGGTCGGGGTTCGAACCTGCAACCCTCCGGTAACAGGTCCGAAGCGCTAACCAATAGGCCACGGCTGCCCCTAATAGTGGTTTCTCGTAATATAACCATTTATTCACCAGTCCTGTTCCTGTCCTATTGCTCAATACATGTGTAAACCTGAGTGGCCAACACAATTCTCCTTGTGAGAGCACATTATGTCCTCTCCTTTCACTATTAAACAATCAAATGATGCCAAAACTAAAGTGAAAATGCTTTAATAGTATGAGTTAATGTAAAAAGACGATGTACTATAGTAAATACTGTACTGTTTCTGAACGTTATTATGACCGCCGCGCAGCAGCATTCACAGTAATCATACGTATGACACATACACACACAGTAGACATATGTACACATGCATGCACATGCACACACACAGGCACACTCACAGGCACACCCACAAGCACGTGCACACACACACACACACACACACACACAAACATAAACACATACACGCACACATGCACAAAATTCAAGAATTTCTCAGAATGGGGGGGTGGGGTTGTATAAAATCCCAATGTCCTATTGCAGTGACAGGGACACTGTACTGCAGGAGATGTTTCCCTTTGCATGAATGTCAAATTGAGGTCCTGACTTACCATGGTTGTTAAAGATCCCATGGCACTTATCGCAAAGAGTAGGTGGTTCCCTAATTTGCTTTATTTATGTACACATACATAAAGACACACACAAAAACACACACACACACTACACATGCACACACACGACATGCACAAACACGCACACAAACACATAAACACATATACACACACACACATGCACCCACACATACAAACATACCTACATACACAAACACACGCACACACACATACACACAAAAAAACACACACAAAACACTTACACAAAAACAACCACACACTCTGCAGACCAGGGCTCCGAACCGGTTCAAGGAACGAAAACGAAAACCGAAAACGAACGGAATTTTACGAAGAGCGGAAACGGAAACGAAAACAAAATGGTCTTCAACTGTTCCGGAACAGAAACGTTATTCTGAAATCCACAAAACCGGTTAATAACGTTTTTTTTTTCGTTCTCTATATAATAGCCTAATAATTTGATTTCTGCAGTTTGAAAAAAAACAACGAATAAATGGACCTTTGGTCCAAAATGTGTATATTTTGTCTTGCTGTTGTAATGTAGCCTAACCTATCCGTCTGCCACTTCGGATCTTAGGCCAGCTTCAGAGCGTAGGCTACTGAAACTGATTTGGAAATTGTTTGTAGCCTATGCATTAGCCTATTTTGCCTGTCCACGCCTTTGTCGCTTTTAAAGTCGAGATTTGAAATGTTTGCGCAATTATAGCCTATTCTATGTAGAAGAGTTAAACGGGAAATTTGAGATAGGCCTTGTCAGCAACAGACAGGTTCGTTTATAAACAGGGTTGGAATTATAGCTAAGCCTTTGAAGATCTCCATATGGATAAAACTTAGGCTATAACCAGGTAAGGAGTTTAGCACGTATCCAGAAATATTTTTGATAAGAAATGATTTATAGGCATAGGTTAGGCCTACAGTAAGTCTGTAGGCTATGGGATGGATAGCTCATCTGAATGTTTTTGGATGCCGCCTGTGATTTATTATTTTTGGGCATAGCTACGGTATAGGCTAAATCAAGGGGAAATAATGAGTAGCCTACGTCTATTCTCAGGTAAAGTCCACAAAAAATAGACTTGATAGGCCCGCCAAACACTGCCGGAACTTTAAGAATGAACGATATTTTATGTTCGAACCGGTTCAGGACCGATATGTTGGTGGCGGAACGCATGCAAGAACGAAAACGTTAAACATAGGCCTACCTGAACCGTTCGGAACGGAACGTTTGAAAAATAATTTCGTTTTCAAGCCCTGCTGCAGACACTCAATTACAAACGCACAAAAAAGGAACAAAACACAATTTGACAAGCGTGACTTATTTTTCTGGAAAAAATGTGCTGGACTGGGCGGCCGTCATATTTTGTACCGCTCTGCGGTACATCTAGTTCAGCAATTATTTGCTTCTTTTTGTACATATAGGCTAATTATTTATATGCTTCTTTTTGTTCGCTAACCATAGAAGATGTGTTCCTTGCTCTAAAATGTTGAAACATCATTAAAATACACCATTTGTGACCGAAGGTAATGTACAATTAAATGATCTCTATGGCATTTTAAACACAGATCCATTAATGTTGATCTCATCACACATTCGCTGGCATTCCATTCCACTCATTAAGTATTAAATTGCAGGTACTCAATTATTCATGTTTCATTATTCAAGCTCTATTTCCACTTGGGTGAGCATTAGTCCAATAGAATCACTTAATATAATAGATTATTTACTGCTACAGACTAGTTAACTGTTTCCTGGTTTACAATTTGCAGTAAAAACCAACAAATGACCCTACTCAAATTTCTGGGGACAAAAATACACAGACAAATATATATATATATATATATATATATATATATATAGACATTGATTTGAATCCTAAGGTTTAAAGGCTATTTATCACTCAGTGGGAAGTGAATGAAAGTTGAAATGCAACTTGGAACACTGGAAGGACTTGTGCATCAGATAAGCTGTGAGTACTCCACTGAATAATCAACTGCAGTGTCAGGAGTGTCCCCACTGCTCTGTCAAGGTCATACGAGACCTCAGATGCAAGCTCCTGGTGAGACTGTTGTGGTGCAATACAAGGCACAATAGTCAATGGGAAAATATTAGCTAGCTCTGGGAATAGTGTGTCAGACTTAATGATGAAAGAATGATTTCTGAAGAGGTCATTTGTTATTGGGGGAGAAGAAACCATCCTATTAATGACAAGACTGTAGGTAAATGCAGCTTGTCTCTCCAAGAAGATTGCATGTGTTCCCATCTTTCTTTGACATTTTATTTGATTTTTAATGAGGTAGCATGTAAAACTAGTGTGACTTCTGAGTCATATAACAAAAGAAATGTTATAAATTCTGTCAGTATTGTCATTTCTTTTTATCTTCTTGTTCTGCCATTGTGCTTTGAAATACTGTGTGTTAGGAAGATTTGCAATCATAGATGTCCTTTAAAGCCCAGGTTAAAATGGTGCTTACCCTACAGCCAAAGCCTACAGTACAACTCTCTTATATAGCATGTGCATGTTTGAGTCCCTGCATGTTTAACCAGACTGTGAGTGGGTCAGATCTTTTCACATTTTCATTCATGTGGAATAAAGTTTTCATGTGTGTGTGTGTGTGTGTGTGTGTGTGTACGAATGTGTGCATGTGCATTTTGTATTATGTCAAATGTGACATATTTCTGCCCATACCTGTTTGTGTTTCTGTGTGAGTGTCTGTGCGTTTAGCCCCCTCACATATGACACACTTGTGTCTATGTGTATTAGTGTAACATGTGCATGTTGTGTTTGAGTACAAGGTACCCATAAGCGTGCTGTTGCATGAGCATGATGGTGCCTGCAGCGTTCACGTGCAACCGCTCCTCAACCACCCCCACCCCCACAAAAACACATGCACACACACACACACACACACACACACACACACACACACCTGCCCCTCGTTACCATCAGTGATGCAATGACTTGAGAGGCCTTTTGTGCTCTCCCTTTGCAGCCTACATGAACTTCCACATACAGCACCCCCACCTTGAGCCCCCTCTAAAGCCTGTCTGGTCCTTTAACATCTGAAATGAAGACTGCATTGGGCCTGTTAGCCACTGGGTGTACAGGAGTTTGTACAGAAGAAACAGGAAGGAAAATAGCAGACAGGGTTTCATCTATACTACTTCTACTTTTCCCACTGTGTTAATGTTTTATAAAGGACTTTATTGTTTTTTTATTTTATTTTAAGAGGACTGCGGTACTTGGTGTAGCTGTTGCTTGGTGTAGCTGGGATGGCATGACCTTGTGTGAGTATGTGTGTATACTGCACATGCGTGTTTATTTAAGTATGTAAAAGTCATATAAACTAGGTCTAAACCAGGGGTCTTAAACTCAAATTACCACTTTACTTGACACTGGTCCTGGTCAACGTTTCCATTTGCTTCAGAAAGACATGTTTGCTTACATTTATAGTTAAGTGACAACTAGCCTGTATTTAAGGAATAGCTCTATTGGTTGCCTTGTAAAGGTTTGCTCCTCTGATTATTTTGGTTGACTGACCCGCAGCCGTGTTTACTGACACAGTTTACATTAGTCTACGCAATTGCAGTGCACTAACGTTACTTGAGCATTCTTAAAAACAAAACACAATATTGATGTGTGGACCAAATGTCAGATTTTACAAATCTAAATCAAGGGTCAGGATTGGACCCACAGGTTGGGAGTTTGACACCACAAGGCTAAACTGCTAAAGTTTCAGACATATTCAGTCTAAAAGCAGGATAAGTTTATTTGTATTTTGGCCATGCTGTCAAGCCCATGGGGGCATTTATGCACACCTTCCCATTTGCCAAACCAATGACGTGAAAAAAGAATCAGAATGCTAAAAAAATCTACTGTGGGTTTTTATTTTCATTTTCTGCAAGGGAGAAGCCATAAAATACACTGCCTGACAGTTCCTTCTCTGACTTGCTGAGGGATACACTCCCAGGATCAATGCTATTGATTTGTGCTTGAAATTCTCTTTCCTCCCTGAGCCATATTCCAGTCTTTTCAATGACTGAGGGTTGCGAACATGACACATGTGTGTAATTGTGTTTCAGAGAAAGGCCTTCCTGGGCTCATCGGACTTGTCAGTGCAACGTGTGTGTGTGTGTCTGTGTGCGCGTGTGTAGTAAGGTGGATGGTGTATTGCCCAACAGCAGGCTGCATTGACACACAAGAACACAGACAGGCAGACGAACAGACACACACACATGCAGCAGTAACAGTGTATTAGATAGACTGAGTGCCAGCAATAACTTCAAAGCTATTGCCATATTGCAACATAAGTGTTCTTAAATGGTAGAGTTACTTATCAATGTGGCAGAAGTGCCACATTCATTGTTCTTGTCTTCAGGGCTTCATAATGTGTTATGGTAGCCTGACGAGCCAGACCCACATTAAAATGTAGGGTCTGGGCACTCACCGTTCGCTTGTCTTTCAAATTCCCTCTGCACGCAATAGGACAGCGCTGAGTCCCATGCGTTTTCCCACCAGCGGAGCTAGTTGGCTAGTTCAATCTTTTGCCATCTTAAAACAAGCTTAACTCGTGTCACACTGTTGGCCAACAGCAACATCCATCTTCTTTGTTTTCAAGTAGCAGGGAATTCAAGCCAAACTGTTGCAACTCTGCCATCCGTCATTATATTAAGCCCGCCTAACGACTCTACACGATTTGATTGGCCTGATAGAAGTTACATTTTTCGAGCTCACAAGCCAACGGAGAGTTGCTAGACTAGCCCTGGAAGCAAATGTAATTTTCTGCCGCTAGGGTGCGTCTAGATTTCTAGGCTAGTGTTATGATGCTGCATGTACTCCCTATTACTGTTTGGTCACATGGACAATTTGACTACGCCAACAGGTTCGCCATGATCCCATGCAGTGGCCTTTTATTCTTGATATTGTATTTTCATACAATATCATCTCCTCATGTAAGATGCATTGTGAGCGTAGGAGGAGACTTGCACATATATCATGTCAATCAAAGCCTGTGCATACATGCGAGCTGCAGCACACAATCACGATTATTCCATTTCAATGTTGTATGAGTTGTTATATATAGCTCAAAGCAAACAGGAACAATTTTCTCGCTCAAGGTGTTTCCCTTTCCATCATGATTTTCCTTTTTTAATAGCACTTATAGGTGTTACTCCGCTCGCAACCCACCACCTCCCCTTACGCCTCCCGTCTGCCATAGTTAAAGAATAAGGGGGTGTATGGCGGAATCCTGCCCGACTCCTGCATGCGCAGTCCACTCCGGCATGATTCCGCAAAGCCCTTCAGGACCATGGCCAGAGACCTCGCCAAACATGCTCTATTATGCTTTTATGTATTATGCTTTTATGTCTTTATGCAAATTCAGGAATGTGAACTAGTGAATTCATGATTTATGCATTACTTTATCCTTAATATCTCATAAATTATCAGGAATTGACATGAGTTCATAGTCTTTCATTGGTGACCTTATGCATGTTTAAATGTTTAAAAAGAAGGGGTTCTTTAATGATTTGTTATATTTCAGCAATGCGTAGGGAGCTTCACAAAGACACATTCTACCCTCAAAGTGACATCTTACAACATGACACACCAAGTGATCTGTCACTATGTTTTCCATTCCACGTGTTTCGAGACACCAAGAGAACTTTATATCTTCCAAGCACAATGCCTCTCAAAAAGTGACTCATCAGAAAAAGATATAATAATCATTTATTTCAATGGACATCCTAAAAAATCCTGAAAATGGATATTATATTGATTTATTCAGATTGATTCGATTCATGATTTTCTCATCTTAAGGCATCTTTTCATCCACATCCATCTATTCGTGACAAAATTGAACCGTGTACAATTCATCCTGAAAAAGTGACAGAATATGCTAATTCATCAAAATTCAAAAAGCACATAAGTAGTGTCTGTCTACCCAAATACACACATCACTTGTGTGATGACACATGAATGGCAACTCCTTTTTTCTAGTTTGTTTTTGATGCAAAGAGAATATCAATTTTTTGGTGACAAAGGAGAGCAGGCTTCCTTTCAGTTGTATGAGAACACTCAAAACCCCTGTGAACAGGGTTCCTTGGTTCTTTAAGCAAATGTGTTAGTGAAAGAATCCTATGTTCTATGCAGGAACGATGTGGGTTCTGCTTTTTTTCTAAAGCAACCCTTTATTTGGACTCTCTTCCTCTCCCTCACACACAGACACACACACACACATGCACACGCTCACGCAAACACAAACACACACACACACACACACACACACACACAGACTGTGCTCTTCTAAATTAGTTATAGTAGGTCAGTCTAATTTCTGTGATTTACATCCAGTGCTGCAAACTACCATTTTGTCTTCTCAGTTGATGAATTGATTTGAGGAAATAGTGGTTGATGTCAGTCGCTGAGTCGACTTTTTCTCTGAATAGTAACTTGTATATTTGAGAAGATTCATATCATTCATATATTGGTGCTTTTCCCAATAAAGTGTTCAGCTTTGTGTGCATCCTTAGTACCCAGTATTAAAAATGGATAAAAAGGTTAATTGTGTTACTTTATGTGGGCATGTCCCAGTCTATAGGGCTATAGTGTGTAGCCTGAGAGGCTAGTGGTTTTTATTTGTCATTCACATGAATATCATACCATCAAAAAATTAATTTAATATATGTAATGAATGATACATAAATTATTAGGTATCTATGAAAACGTACCTGAAATGTGTTTTCCTACATACTGATGTTTGAAAAGCAAAGCTATAAAACCAATACCAGTGACTTATATGGTCTGTGCTTCATTCAGATGGTCAATAATGTATACCTTCTCAAAGTTGTCTGACAAAGTGTACTCAGCCATCTTCGCAGAGCCTTTTTCTCCCTGCCTGATATCTACCACACTTCCTTTCAAAATGAATTACAATGACTACAAAAGCAGCCTTTTCATACAGGAAATAAAAGCCTGTATGGTCAAAAGTTCAGTTGTAAGGCTTTTCAGACAAAACAGTAGCTGTTAGGTAAATCCACATCCAAAAACCAACTTTGTATCGGGCTACTTTCCCCTGACTATCTCATGAAAGCAAAAGTATTATTTGAACCAAAAAAACAAGAACTCTTCTGTGAGCTTTCACCATACTGTAGGCCCAGACAGAGTCTGCATAAATAAGAAAAATAGCAAAACAAAAGCAAAAAAAAAATACTCTTTTATTGATGAGAGGCCTGAACAGGTACATAACATGTATAATGGGGTTGTGTCACCACATAAGTATCTGCTCTTAGACAGTTGTTACGTTGGACACTAGTCCATTTGCAGACAATGTGGCTTTAATGTGTAGTAGAAGTAATATACTATATATTATGAATATCTTGGTGGAATTCTAACCAATGACCTTTGTGCTGTTTCTGCAGTGTTCTTACAATAGAGTCACAGGAACGCTAAAGCAAGTGGTATGTTCCTTCATGCACATTTACTGCATGTCCAAGACAATATGTTGGGAGGCACACGACCCCCGCTGGCCCGCATGCCACGTTGATGACGCAATTCTCGTCACTTTCTGTGTGTGTGGGACACAGGCGCAGGGCTCTATTCGGACCCTGCATTCCTTTTTCTGAGATCCTACACATGGCAAGTCCAGAAAAAGCATGTGAATGGTCAGTTTATTACTTAAAGTGACGAGCAAAATCAATTTTAAAATCAATTTTGATGGGACCCATCTTGACATGTGAATCAACTGGGACTCAACATCATACCCTGTCAACATTCAGGGTGTGCATCAGCTAAATTAAGATATTTTCTGCACTCAGACACAAACATGGTAGGTTCTAATACGAACCTTCTAGGTTTTTCTCTGCAGTGCACCAGAGCTTTAAGATCTGAGCACAAGTCTGTGTGTTAGCAAAAGTTGCTGTGTAGAGGAAGAAAGGTGAGGAGGAGGTTTTTTTTTTTTTCTTCAGGCAAACGAGACTTCACCCAAGAGAGATCCCCAGTAAAACATGGAGATTACTAATTAGCACATTGCAGAGGACCTCCAACTTTATTTGCCAATGGGGTAAGGTTGTGTTTTCTTTCCCTCATCCTCTTCTAAATATATTTGCTTCATTAGATTGGACACACTGTATCGAATCATCATTCTCACACAACTTTACATTGCAATAAGTAAACTCACATGAAAGCTAATTTGTGTAACTAAGATAACATTCTGTGAGTAATGTTTGCATTAAAGTTTTCAGGTTAGGTTTCAGTTAGTTTATGTAATAAATGAGGTTTCTTTATCTTACTTAAATGTAACATGTATGAGTAATAACATATAATATAATATAGTAATGCTTAGTTTATGTAATGGCCAAAAATTATCATGAATAGTTTCTCTCTCAGGAATCAATGAAGTGTAAGTTAAAACCATTAATTAGTAATGTGGTTTCCAAAGTTCCAAGCGTTCTGGGTCTTTACTTACAAAACAACTCAGACAGGAACTCATCAAGTTATGCTCTATTTTAATCTTCCAAAAGACTGGCAGTCAGGATTCAGCATATGAAAATAAAATAACTTTCTGTTGTTTTTATTTCAAATAATGCATTGCATTTTGAATGATATTATGGCAACTGTCTCAAAATCTTTCAGGTCAACCACAATGTATTGTATGTTCAACTAAGCCTGACAATTTCAGAAAGGTTTGTCCTCGTGCAAAAAAATCTCTCTCCCTATCTCTCTTTCTCTCTCTTTCTCTCACACACACACACACACACACACACACACACACACACACACACACACAGAGAGACAGACACACAGACACACACACACACACACACACACACACAGAGAGAGACAGACACACACACACACACACACACACACATCAGAAAGTCCAAGCTCTGGTGCGTAAGATAATAATGAGCTTTGGTTTGTGTCCATTGATCGTCTACACAAGCCAACACACTATCTCTCAAGACAATTCTGTCCACCATCCATCCGTTTAGATGGCTCATCTCTCTGTGGAAAGCTTTGCGGCTCGTTTTTTTTAACCAAAGGGAAAACAGCAAAGCACCCATGTTTTACCCAAGCTGTTTGTGTGGTCCTTCTTGCAGATGCGGCTGTTCGGCATCTACACCGATTGAAGCCGGCAAAAGCTTTCCGAGCTTTAGCTGTCTGCTGGAGAGACTCAAAGAGATTTGATACTCAGAATAGTTTGATATCCATGACTGGAGATCTACAACAATGGAGCAAATCGGGGGGATTTGCGGCTTGTTTACTCAGCGCCAGCCTCTCCATGCCTCCCGTGTCTGTACCAATTACCCACGCCGGTAAGAAGCCAGCGGTTGATCCAGGACTTTGGGGCTGAGCGAATATTGAAACTTGTGTATGCAAAGTGAGCGGCCATCCAGCCGGCTGCTCAACAAGGGTGGAATGAGAATGTCAGGCAGGCTGTCTGGGCCGCGGTGAGAGGACATTGGGCCAAGGCTCAAGTATCCCCCAGCCTACTCCCCTGGCTACCTTTTAATAGGCAGAGGATGGCTGGGGCTAGACAGCTAATTTAGTGTTTGGCTTCCAACAGAGCCTTAATTATAGCTTTCTCTCTCCCTCTCTCTCTTTCTGTCTCTCACTCTCACTTACTCTAAGTTACTTTCACCACTCATAGAGACTATTAAATGATACGTCTTTGCGCAAAGCACAAGCCTTTCTCAATATTATGTCCATTAACCAGACAGTTTGTTACTGAATCGAACGACACTGTGTTGAAATTGTTGTTGGAATAGATGGACCTTATGCACGAAAGGCTCTTAAGCCAGCTTATTTATTTCCGGTGGAGCATTAGCTGTGTTGTAACGACATCTTCTGTTACGCTGATTCACTAGGTGCAATACCCAACCGGGTCTGTGTAGACACTAATTACATTAACAACAGTGGCAACACCTGGCTCCACCGGAAATAAATAAGCTGGCTTAAATGTTCCGTGCATATGGTCCATTCTTCTAATGATGTGAGACATTTTCATGCATGAAATACTGTACAAGAGATAAGTACATAACCTAAATCTGTAAACAATATTTTTAAACCTGAAAAAATAAAATATCTAAAACCCCCTCTCCATCGTGTTCCAACAAAGCTGTGTAACACACACACACACACACACACACACCATCCAGACTGGGTTGATGCACATAAGAAATACAGTAGTCGAGTTATTGAACTACCTAAATAAGTCTTCATCCTTTTTGATGGATAATTCCTCTGAAACCACTATTGATTTTCCAATGAAACATGTTACATATCCCAAATATCCAATACACTGAAATGAGAAGACTTTAATAGATACCTCTGAGACACATTTAGGGGAGCTGCAAATTCCCTATAGCTGTCTATAAAAACAGACATTTACAATTTTTTGGCTCTAATAAATACAGTATGTTCTTTCTCACTCAGTTTTAGTGCTGCACAGGCAGATAAGCAAGCATATAAAACACATTTTTATGCATGGACAACAAAAATGGATATTAATCTGGTATCTTCATGTAAACGCTGTCATGGTAACAGCTCAAGCTTGGTAGCGGCAGAATCGGCCAAAGTATCTGTGCTTCACTGACTGCCTCTTTATTGGTACATGGTAAACTTTTCCCTCAGTAACCTGCACGCACGCACGCACACACACACACACACACACACACACACACACACACACACACCTCTGACCACTGTTGCAATGGATTGTTTCCCATTAAGGGAAATGGTGTGTTGCCTCATCCATCGCGCCTGGTCTGCTCAGACCCCAGCACCAGCTGCAGTCATGAGAGCCCAGCCGTGCGGGAGAACCAGCAGGGGGGACAGCCCACACACCTGCCCATATATTACAATACAGGAGTGTGTGTGTGTGTGTGTACGTGTGTGTGTGTGCGTGCGTGCGTGTGTGTGTGCGTGTGCGTGTGTGTGTGTGCATCTGTGAGGGAGGGATGGGTGTAGTGAGACCTCTCTGCAATAAGACGTTTGAGGTCCATTTCTCATGGTCATTTAAGCTTCAGTGGTGGTTAAGTAATTCGACATTCATCACAAGCTGAGCCGTTCCCTGGGCCTGTATGATCTGTGCTTATCAGTGACAGGATGATAATCACAAGTAGATAATATCTGATAGCACAAATATACAGTATAATAGCTGGTAAATAAGGAAACTGATGGTTTGTGTAAACGCCTGTAGCCACAGAGGTAATACAAGACAACTTGAGAAAAATAATTAAAGTGAAAAACTAAATCAAAGCACACAAATGCGTTGTAAGTGCATACAAACTGGTGAAAGCAATGGTACATTTCAAAAGTGGATGCGATTTGATGGTGGTTCTGGTGGCATATATGCAGCTATCTTAAAACAAATCCTCTTGGAAAAAGTAAATAAGTGAATTATCACACCCCTATTGTCCTCAAAGTGAAAAATGACAGGAGTGGCTTAATCTAGGTCAAAGAACCGAAGGTAAATAAATATAGAAGTGTGTTTCAGGCCTATGGAGCTGCAATACACCTCTCTGCAGCCCCAGAGGGAGGCATCAGAGCTATCATGGTAAATGTTTAAAGTGAGAATTACTCAGAAGTTATGAGAAAGCCTGGCATCAAATGTTTCCATTTGTCTCGTGTAATAGCCCTAGAAATGACATTTTGGCAGAGGCTCCCAGGAGTGTCGGCTGCAATATGTTTTAAATGAGGTGTTTGTGTTCTACTGACTCATTGGGTATTATTTTAATGATGTGGAAGCTGGGCCACAATATGGTGGGAGATTATTATGGTCCTAAATCACCTGCACGCAGGGATTCCACTGCTCGGGGATTCCATTAATCATGGCAACCAAGTTAGACGTCACTTATATTATATAGCACACGGGCATTGTACACATACACATGCGCACTCACAAGAACGCACGCATGCACGACACACACACACACACACACACACACACACACACACACACACGTACACTATGCACCCTTTACCCCACCAAACTCAAACATACTCATTCAAATGCAGACATACTGTAGACTCAACAGTATTGCCAAATCAGGATTTTTGGAGCCCATGGCAGTAAGCAAAGCAAGGAGATATTCAGCAAATACTCTAAAGCTGATGGTGATAAAGTGATATCAGTGGCCAAAGGGTTTATTAAGTATAAATTAACATGAATCTTGTTTGCTTGCTTGGGTGACTGCATATCTAATTTAGTAAAAGGCCGTAAAAACAATCACACAAATAAAAGAAAATAGGCCAACAGCTAAAGTCATGACACATCTACCTGGGGGAAAACATCAACTTCACTGTAACTGACTTACAGTCTCTGTTGGTAACAGACTTAACTCATTGAGTGCCAAAAACGTAATATTAAGTTTTTCCTTCCCATGCGTTGAGTGCCAAAAACGTAATATTACGTTTTTAGCTTTTTTTTTTTATTACGAAACTAGACACTCTAACACACCTTATATGTGATTTTGGGAACTCTGTGATGAATGGAAATTAAATATATGACAATCGAAAACTCATGAAAACGCAAGATCGCAAGAAACGCAAGACATTTTTTCTGGACGTTTGATCTTAACTCGGCTTTTGCACGCCAGGTCAAAATCAGGTAATTTATTTTCATGGGTTTATCACTAGGTGGCAGGTCTCGTTAGATCTCTTCCCAGAAACTTTGCAGGCAACACTTCTCAGGTCATAAAAGACGCAATATCTCCATTTCTAGAAAAAAAACAGGGATTTTGATGAAAACTAGCCACTGTTTAGCTTGGGATTTCTCAGGAACAGAGGCGTGTAGAAATACACGGTTTGCACCCACTGAGAGCTTAAAGTCTCACCTTTCAAACGAGCCATTGTATGTGTTCATAGCTATAACACAGAATATGCTGTGGCTGTACAAAAATCATCAACAATGGTCTAGATTGCTGGCACTCTAGGACAAAGCTTCCGAAAACAGCTTGGCATTCAATGAGTTAAAAAGCAGAAGAAACCCCCCATATTTCAATATTCTCTTTGTCAGATCATCCCAAATAGATGCAAGAGGCTCAGATTGTGACTGTTTTGGAATCATGGCAGATGACAGATGTTCCTGTTCCTGACATTACTCAGTGAGGCACTATGGTGATCATGTATATAGGACTCATAAACAGGGCATACAGATGTAATTGTTTATCTCCATCTGTGCAGGGAAATAGATTTTGTGTTCATGTGTATGTGACATTTAGTTAGATACCAGTAGATTATTTAATTTAAACAGGACAGCATGTAGCAATTATGTATTCTACAATAGTCTTGTTTGAATAACATTACATTCCAGTTAAACTCAACAGGAGGTCATAACCTCACATTTCAATCTCACAAATGAAAAATGTCTGGAATGCTGTTCTTTTGTAATCTATGGTAAAGGTTGTGGCCAAGTTAATGGACTGTTATTGAAATTTGTTTTAAATCGATAAATCTCTAATGGAGCCAGCAGTTGTTTTTAAGTTGTACCAGTCAGGTCAATCTTCATTTTCCAAGCCTGCAGATAAGGCTTGACTCTTCTTAATTTTAATAGAGCACTAAATTGACAACACAATGCCCAACAGACCCATAAATCAACAGCACTAAAATATGTAGTGTGCTACAGATGTATAAATAGCTGTTCATGTAATGGTCTGAACAATTTGATGTTTTATGATTAAGACAAAAACAACCATATATACCATATAAGACAAAAACAACCATACATATAACCAACAAACAACAATTTAATTTCTATTCATAACGAGCTCAATAATAGGCAAGCAAAAGAACCATTATATTATTTCAGATTATGCACTGAAGACAGTGCTTTCCCACACCATATTCCCTCCTGCTATTCCTTATTATTCCTATTGAGCTGTAAAGATAGGAGCCTTACCTAACTTCCATAGTCAAAATGCTGCTAAATGTCTCCGAGCTTTAATAAAAACTTCCCTCAATGCTTTTTGATTTGGTGTGACTTTTTTTAATGTGGAGAGGAATCTCAACAAACTATACCAACTACAGGAAAAGGTTATATGATAATGAATAAAAGCAATGATATTGTTCATGCATTCCAGGCACACGATAGTCCCACGTTGTTTATTCCCATGCTTTGTTCTCCGCTGTGCTTTCGGAGGAGACGATGGTACCAGGATAACGAGATAACTTTCTGTACATCCCTCACTTCTCTCCAGTCCTCCGAAAAAAGAAACATCACTCCGCATGCTTAAGTGCTCATACATATTCAGGATGTTTTAGCATAATTTGCATGGAAATTTCACAAGTAGCAAAAGTTATAGAGCAGAGATGGTGTTATCCAACTTCTTAGGACCTTGCTCATATGGACAGATGAGGCTGAAACAGTAAAGTGGTAACCCCCAAGGGTTGATATGATTCTTACCAGCATGCATGGCTCTGAGTCAGAGAGTACAGTACTTGTGACCCAAACTCAAGCGTTTTCTCAACCCATCTAAACCCACGGCTGCTTCAAGTGCATAGTTATCTGGAAAGTAGAGTCTTCTTCTCAGAGTGTCCTCTCCTCAGATCATGACAATGAATTCAAAGCGACGTGAATAGCATAAATTGTAAAGAGCTGCATATTGTACTGAGACAACGATACATCGCAGGATTCATCATAACCTATAACGGTGACTTTTTTCAACAACGTTCACCCTTCAGTCAATTAGACAACCTGTCACCAAGTACTGTTCCTGACATCTGACGATCATAGTGACATTTTACATTACAGTAAGTATACATTGTATGTGTTGTCACCCATCCACTGCACAGTGTTCAGGGTCAGGCCTTTACATGGCTGGAGGAAATTAAGATATGTTAGAGGATGGCACTGTTCTCTGCTCCAGAGAGCTGGGGAATTTCCTGGAGCATCCCCTGTTTGTAATGGGGATTACATTTTTTACAGGGCAGGTGCTATTTTGCTGGCACAACAGGGAACATTCAATCATGGATAATGTTGCTATCACAAGGGTTATTTTTTGCTTTGTGTGTGGGTGGGGCAAGTGGGGAATCATCAAATCCGATGAACAATAAATGATTGCCTCAAAACTAATCTTTGCTTAATCTATGATACAACAGGATTAGAACACAATGCCCCACTGTGTAATTTCCTGGCTAGTCGTTGTTGATTTGATGTGATTGGTTTGACCTCAGGAGCAGCATCTGAAGCTCTGGTGAACCCCTTGTGCTCGATGGGATTGGGTAGTAAAAGCGTGTTTTCTTTTACCCCACCTAGTTGGTGATCCAACGGCCACTTGTCTTGTAGCTGTAAATCGCCAACTTTCACTGACAATGAACGACAGATGGTTGCTTCCTCTCTCCTGCATGTCACCCATGTGACCAAGGCATTAATCAGTCAATAAAGCACAGCTTTTTCTGAACCTTACAGAATTAGCTCAAAATCAATCAAAGTTACTGTGCCGTCATTGTTGTATTATTTGACAAATCACTGATGACAAGTATAGATTACGTGCAAATAGAATAACATGATTTCACGAATCGACTGTAACTGCGTCGCTCAAACAGCACTTCGCTGGACCTCCTGCGGTGACTCAAAAACTTTGCTTCATCATCCTTCTCCTCTTATAAGAGGATCTCCCACAGAGCCCAGTGCACCGCCTCGGAGAGAGAAAAGCCCCACTGCATCTGCATGCGACTGTGACTGCCCTCTGTTGACACTACCTGCCTGCTCACATGATACACTGCTTGGCGATGTTTACATGGCTGTTTATCCTCGTGCGTCACACCTGATGGGACCGAATCAACATCTGACACTGCAGGAGAGCCCAACCTGCAATCACAGATCAGAGCATGAGTGCAATTACACACATGAGCGCACATCCTCGCCCGGGTGATTGGTAATTGTCGGGCTCCCAGTGTGTGTCCATGAATAAGCATCCGCATATAATTATGGACCATCAAAGTGTCGTGTGGTGAGGTCCCAGAGAATAAGACAATCCTTGGGATTTACTCTGCATTGCCCCCTCCCTTTTTTTTAAACTTTTTTCCTCTTCTGCTTGGTTTTTGAGAGGAGAGAAGTAGGCTCAGATCAGATGTGGTAGAGTGTTTGTTAATGTGTTTGTTCAATAAATCCAATTTTCCTTCGTTTGTGGCATTGCTTTTCAGATTCTGTATAGAATTGCCTGCATAAATATTTGCCCTCCCTGATGAATGCTGAAGTCTGGAACAAAGGCAAAAGAGAGCCTGAACATCATATGCACATTATACAATAGACATACACGCACACAAACAATATATGACAGCTGGCTTTTAAATGTGCAGTCACATTGCATCAACAGCACACACACACACACACACACACACACACACACACACACAACAGCACACACACACACACACACACACACACACACATAACAGCACACACACACACACACACACACTTGGAGTGGATTTGTCATCCAAAATTAGATTACATAGGTAGAATGAGTTAGGCCCTCACTTACAGGGGGACCAAGTCAGCTTGTGCTTTTACGAGATGAGTCACAGAACAAAACAGGGTAATCACCGGATCCATTTAGACTTGCCTGCCTGTTACAGTACATGTACATCACAACGAGGGGCATCAACAGAAATGAGGAGTGCCAGGAATCAAAATTAATTTCTATCAAGGAGCATCCCCTGACTCTGATCCGATGTCATTGTGTGTGTGTGTGTTTGTGGAGAGGGGAGGTGAGAGGGGAGTAAGGCTGGATTAGAGGAAAGAAGCAGGATTAAATCCTGCCTAAAATCCCTGGCCACTTTTTCCACCTACTACTACAAAGAGGTGCCCATGGCTAAACGGATTTCACACCATCAGTGTTATTTATCAGGACTCAGTAAGTATTAGAGGAAGATTAAACCCGTTTGAGGGTGAACAAATGTTCAACTGTAACCCAGGGAGACCATCTGTAGAGATTTGATGGGTATGCTCAAAAGGTGACCGTCTAATAAGTCTTCTTTACTTTACACAGAGTCTGAGGCTATAACACACACCACAAAATGTCTTTTGTTTCTTCAGCAAGCTTGAATTTCAGCCACTACTTCATATTAGATTGCGTGGGAAGACAAGGTTAGGTACAAACTGCACTCATTCATTTAATTTTTTTAATATATTGTATAAAGGTTCATATTTTGTATAAATATGTCACTGAATGCTAACAAACAGAGCCAGGTTACTGTGACACAAGCAGTGATTATATAACTTTGAGGAATCAAAAGCCCACCCACCTTTTTATGTCAAAGTCTAATAAATAGGCAGATTAAAAACTAGACCTTAAAAGGCAGAGACATTTTTTGTCGTTTAGCTGGGTGAGGTGAAAGTACGGTCAATAGCACCAGAAACGTATTGCTGAGGTATCTGAGCATTCTGGTTTGACAAATTGCTACATTCCATGGTCTTTTCAAAAAGATCAACATGAGCTCATTGCAAGTCAGAACATATTTTGTTTATTTTGGCATGATCAGAGTTGTATGAAGACTCCTGATTTCTGATGACCTGTCCTGAACTCTCTGTAATCAGTAACTGTCATAACATTGTGTGATACTATGACAACTTAATATCATGTAAAAGATTTCCACTCAGACACTTTACTGCAAGCAATTACTCCTCATTTTGCATAAGGATGAAGGATTGCATAAGGATTTTGCAAGAGGATGAAGGAACAACAATCTAAATGAAAGATAATAAAAAAAATACAATTTGTTGTCTCTAAACTTGATGGAACTGTTATACTGTTGTATAAAAGTAACATGGCATTCGTGGTTGTGGCGTTGGTAAGGTATATACCATACCATAGGCACGTAATCAGAGTTATATTCCTTACCAACCTCACTCTCACTTGTGCCATATTGCTTAAATATAGCTTCTAACATTCTGAAACCTGTCATGACTAATATTAACACTAATGGTTAGTTATAATGATAACATTTCACTGTCATGATAATTAATAACAGGACAAAACATTGACTATTACATATGACATGGTTATGTCATTCTTATAACTCGAAGTAGTTCAAGTAGAGCGTCGTCTCAACATATTCTATAGTGTTCCCTGTCGCCTAGTGATCATAAAATAAGATAGATGCCAACCTGGACATGCAGATGTCACTTACTATAGTAAATTGTTCTTCTCTACTTGCACTATCAAAAAGTGTAATTTC
Organism: Alosa alosa; assembly: GCF_017589495.1. Taxonomy (NCBI): domain Eukaryota; kingdom Metazoa; phylum Chordata; class Actinopteri; order Clupeiformes; family Clupeidae; genus Alosa; species Alosa alosa. The sequence continues at coordinate 15,708,513 of NC_063207.1, read as the reverse complement.
AAAAGTGTAAATTTGACCAAGGATTAAAGACAGGTTACGTCATCTATGCAGCCAAAAGGCCAGCCTTCCTGTCAGCCACCTCTTGGGGTGAGGGCGAGCACTTCCATCAACCGACAGCCTGAAGCGTTTCTCTTATCTGTTGTTCAAGCCAGCAGATGGACCATGGCGGGGGAAACCATTTAATTGCTCAGAGATATCTAACTCAGGAATGGGGAAAATAGACTGAGTAAGCCAGACCCAACTTTTTCCTTTTCTTTGTGGCCACATCCCATTCTTTGACAGCAATAGCATTGGCCTCCACGCACAAAAGCACTTAAGTCTCCCCCCTGTGTTTAATTAGATGACTTTCTTGACTTGCTTTCTTTCGAACTTTGGTTGGGTATTGACTGTTTGTTACAGTTTCCCCCTTTTCCATTACCCCTTGCAGCATCGCATTGCCTGGGAGGATTACTCACCGAGATAAACAACTTTGTTGCATGGCCAGATATAGGCCCCAGGGTTCTCACATTGTGCACTAGAGAGCAACTCACATGGGAAGGATATTTCAGGGGTATCTACATAGTAATATTCACTAAGCCATATGTCCTGTATCCAGATGTACAGTAAGGCAGGATGGAGTGAATGCAATACTCTAAATGATAACCTGTAGTACATGGTATTCAGTTAGCACCTCACCCCCATCCCAAGCACACACACACACCCACACACAACCACACACACACACACACACACACACTCAAATGCGTCTTACCAAATCTTTGCATCATCCACATGTCTATGGAACGTCCTTCCACATGCAGAAAACACTTTGACATATTTCGGTAACACTTTACTTGACGGGTGAGTTCATAACACATTCATAGCAGCTGTCATAAACTGCACATAAAGCATTCATGACTGTTTCATGAGACATGACTCAACATTCATACCAAACCTTTCATGAATGTGGAAGACAGATCGACGACAACTTGTCAAAATAAAAGTCCAACAATCGCAAGGCAGCATTGCCGTTTTTGTTCCTTTCCTTATTTGTGTAACCTGGAAACCATTCACTTAATCCCTCCAGCCTTTGTAAATATTTCATGAATATCTTATGAAGTCTACATCAAATGTCACTTTACTATGCAAGTTGTGAAGTATTCGTAATCACAGAGTTTAACACTGGGAGGTAAACCTGTGAGCGGTTGGAGCGGTTGGACATTCCCACTAGCAAAAAATGAGAAATCATCTGCAAAGGTTACATCATAAAACAAATACATTTTTATGAAACAAAAATTATTTGCTTGACCATGTTCTGACTTTTTGGCACTGGAGTAGCCTGTTGACTCAGATGTGATGTGATCAGGTAAGAGATTTGGAGCAAAAACGGCAATGCTGCTTTGCGATGGACTTGTTGGACTTTGACAACTTTGACAAGTTGTTGTCATTCTGTCTTCCACATTCATGAAAGGTTTGGTATGAATGTTGAGTCATGTCTCATGAAACAGTCATGAATGCTTTATGTGCAGTTTATGACAGCTGCTATGAATGTGTTATGAACTCACCCGTCAAGTGTTACCAAGAATTGTGCAAATGAATCTATACCACCTGTGAAAAGATGTTTTCCTTTTGTTTAGCACGGGAAAACCAATAGAGTTTGGGGTTTTTGAATGGCATCTGTCTTAACTGTTTTGGAAAAGGGTGTGAAAAACGTGTGAACCCAATGAAAATGTGTGAACACATTCGCTAGAGATGACGTCTGCTGTGCAAAGAAGGTGTTAATGAAGACCAAGTGGATGCCAGGTTCCTTAAGCAGGTAAAAGCTGTAATTGTATTCATTCCTCCTGAGATATAATTGACATTTAAGACCTACAGTAAGCACCTAGACAAGAAAAATTCATTGAAATACTGTACAACTTGTCATTTTTCATTACAGTAAACACTTGGACTTTTTTCAGCTTTTGTACTGTTTTCTTCACCAAATAGGCAATACAGTACTTTCTTTAAATGTCCTTAGATCCATATTTGTAAATAGCCACATAGAACAGACATGATATCTTATGGATAATGAATGATTGTTGATTGAAGAATTGTGCAAAGGAGATTCACACAGGTGTATCAGAGATTCAGACTTACGCAAGGAATATCTACCCCCTGTGAATAGATGTTTTCCTTTTGTTTAGCACAGGGAAACCAATTGAGTTTGGGGTCTTTGAATGACATCTGTATTAATTGTTTTGCAAAAGGGTGTGCGAAATATTAACCTGGCAATAGCCAGATGAATTTCGCTCCGCCTAGCTCCACTCATCCATCTGGAACCGATCCATTGAAGTGTTGCTTCAGAAGGCTGGGCCTAATCAAAAAATGCTTGCATATGATTGAATAAGCCACTTGTCCGTCATCTATTGACGTGCTACTTCAACCACTCACATCAAAGCCAACCCGTGACGCTAATAACAGACTCACAGTCGCTTCTACGCTATGTCACATCTATGAAACTCCCGCCCTGCGTCCTGATTGGCTAAACCATAAAGTTGGTTGGAGAAATCACTCTCAATGGAAAAGGTCCCAGATGGATGTGAGTGAAGCTAGGCGGAGCTAAGCGGAACGACATTCATCTGGCTAGGGTCAGGTTAGCGAAATATGTAAACCAAATGAAAACAGGTGAGCATATTTGCAAGAGATGACTTCTGCTGTGCAAAGAAGGTGTTAATGAAGACCAAGTGGATCCCAGTTTCTTTAAGCAGGTCAAAGCAATCGAGAAAAACTGTAAAGGCAAATGAAAACATCTGCCTCTGAGTCAAACAATATGTATCCAATCTTTACCAAGACTGAAACTGATTTCTTTATATCCTCTTAACCTTTTTTTCCTTTCACATCCATAGGGTCATCATCTGAACTATATGATCTCCCCAATTCTAAGTACTGACACAGAATTATATGCTGAATATTAATTTGCAAACAATGAAAAATGCAAAATCCTTGTTTATATAATCTCTCTCTTACTCCTTCTATGTCTTTCATTCCCTCTCTCCATCTCCACCCCTCTCTCTTTCATATTAACTCCCTTTGGCAACATCATGATCCCTGGGTGAGGTTTTTTATAACTAAAAATCATAACTGTGTTGCATTATTGATACGGCAGCTCATTAACCATGAGCCTGTGAGGAAGACTGGGGGACTGTGGCTGTGCATCACCTGTTGGAATCTGGAGAGCCGCAGGACACAGGTCACTGGCACTGGTGAAAGATATTTGGCTTGACAGACTATAGGGCTGTTCACACCACAAACAATAACTATGATGATAACGACAAAATAAAGTATTGTTCTAATATAAATGACAACGTCCACACATAAACTATAATGATGACGACATGAAGAACAATATCATTGGGGATCACTTTCAGAGCGATTTTGAGAACAATAAAAAGCTGACAGACAATCAGAATCCATCAAATTTTAGACATCACATTCAAAACACAAAGAGAGACTTTCTGGTGTGAACGGTCCTTATCTATATGTCTATCAGTACTGGTCCAGGAGCTTCTTTAAAGACCTAAAAATCTCTCCTGTTATGTAAGGCACTCAAAAGCAAATGATGAAATTACAAGAAATGACATTGGGTAGCAGGGGTGGTAATCTCTAGGCACCTCATGATTTGATTTGATTCCAATTCAAAGAGATGTACAGTTTGATTCTAAAATGGCTAGTGATGCATCTCGATGCATCAAAAAAATATTTCTATACATGATTTGTTTTTATTTCTGTGTGACTACGTGCTACTTTTAAGATATAGCTTATTTGTAATGATCAACATTGAATGAATATCCTTGATTGAAGTGATTTGAAAACATAAAAAGGTCTTCTAATTCACAAATAAATGAAGACGTCTCTGTTATGGGCAATGAGAATACCTGACACACAGACACAGACACACACACACACACAAACACAAAAACACACGCACACACACACATTTTTTTCCCCGCCATATCACAATCAAAATAGTTTTCAAATATAACAGTTCTTGTGTAAGAACGGGAGCTGATCCGATGCTCACTTAACATCCGGGTGGGCAGTAACTATATATAGTAGGGGGGATTATCAACAAAAAAGGGCCTGATCGTTACGCGGTGGATAGAAGCACCAAAATTGGTACAGACACTCTTTATGATGTATCTCATCATTTGAGAAGGGATGCCCAAAATTTCTGGTTCATTTAGGTCATTTTTTTTAAGGGAAAATCCAAGATAAGGCCACCTAAAACGACCCAAGGATAATAAAACATTACATAGTTGGACATCATGGTTTATTCTGCTAATTTATTATTTTACATTTAATATATATATATATAGATGGTTAACAAATAATATGTGCAAGATAACCCATGAAAATAATCTTACATGCCTTTTATACAGCTTTAAAGGGGGGAAAAACAGGCTTACAATGGTCAGAATGACATGACTCCCCAAATGAATCCTCATCTGAGAAGTTAATTATTTATGTATGCATAACATAAATATTTGTAAAAACTTTTGGAAGAATCTCTTAATAATTTTCAAAAGACAGTTTATTGCTAAAATGTCCACATGATCAGAGATCAAGCCCTAAATAGGGGCACAACTCATTGACCAAATGTTATGCCAGTGTTAGCGTTAGCATTAGGCAATGTAGAACCACTAGCTGGGTTCCAATTATCAAGCTAAATCTAGGCAAACAAAGGCATCCCTAGGCTAATTGTGTCCTCATGATCGCCTGGGGTGCGTATTTGTGAATCTGTGGGGCTTCCTGGGGGGTATTGTACCGTTATTTCGGGAATAACATTAGAAGCTACGAAATTTTGATTTGTACTACAGTAACGGTAGCCAGCTAGTATTTAGCTGTGCAGTATGTACATTGAGTAAACCTCCCTCATGATACCTTGACGTGTTAATGAGAGAACTAGCAGCCTGGGCTTTAAGCTCAATTACTAGATCCTCCCGATCCGAGATGCTAGAGAGCAAATATACATTCAGCCAGCTCAAAAAGCGCAAAAATATATGATCTCTCTTCCAGAGAAGTATACACTACAATTCCAGCTGTTACTTGTCAACCAAAGGCCATCGTAGTGCCAAAAGTTAACCAAACCGAACTTTGCATGGGCAATAACAGAGGAGGAAAAGTGGGGTGAGCATGCAATCAAACTGATGCTTCACTTCAGCCAGAACTGTCTGACCCACCTGCTATAAACTCACTCCTTCCTCTCTTTCATGAAAAAGCTGCCAGCTTTGCCATGGTCAGACATGGTATGAATGTTGTAAAACAATTGACAGAGAACCTAAATTCCAGCCAGGTCCCAGTTATGGCATTTGACCAACCACCATATACATTTACAAAAATGGTTCAGTGGAGTGATCCAGAGATCCAGACTGTTATGGAGAGAGGTTTGTGATGCTTGGTGGGTTACACATAGAGATGGCTCTATGGAACACAATCGGATAACTTTTAGATGGAAGTAGTTCAACAACTGCACTATGTGATAATGGGGTGGCTACCTCTGGAACAGCAGACTCCTTCTAAAGGGTGGGCTGCATGGAAACCATTTCCAGAAGTAAAGGATGCCTTCATTGCTCTGACTGCAAATCCTTTTCAACTGCTTAGCCAGGAATCAAACATGTTTGCATTGCTGGAGAAGTACACTTGTGTTCTTTACGATAAGAAAACGGATCTTGAAAAAGTCAATGATCTCAGGAAGGACTTGTTTTCTCAAATATGTCTCTCAATGAAAAATATTCCTCCCACACAGGCTGCACTGATACAGCATTCAAATAGAGCAGTGTACCAAGCTAGCATTTGGTCCAAAGGTCTGCAGGCTACCCAGTCAGTGCCTTCTCCTGAAAAATATGGATGACCAAATTAGATGATTTTTGGACACCTTTATGGACACTTTTACCAGAGGCAGCCAAAGTATGTAGAGAACCTCTTAAATGTGGCAGCAAAGGTGAGCCTCTCTACTCTCGAAAGTGCCGATGCCAGGATGCTGGGTTGCCTTGCACAGTATTATGCCAATGTGCATGTGAATAGATGCAAATATGCAGTATGTAGACTAGGACTAATGTAATCTAGTGTGGTGTTTTACTGTGTCTTAAGAAGTTGCAGGGGACATGTGTGCTTAATTGTATGTTTTTTATGAGGTCTGCCTGAGGTACTTGAGTGTCTGTGTTTATAGTATCCTTGAGACAATTGGTGGATATAGCCATAGTGTAGACATATTGTCTGCTTAAAACACCTTGTTTAGGTGGCCTTGGAAATAGCTGCCAATTGTGTGGATAGGCGGTGCAGCCTTTTTTCAATTTCTTTAAAAATTCACTTCCCGTTTGAGATTTCTTGGAGTAATCTTCCAGGATAACGTAGACCCAAGGGACATATATCAAATTTCAAGCTTTTAGGAGGTTGTTTAGGTGGCCTCAATTGAATCAGCTGTCAATTATATGGGTGGCCATTTTGAATTTCTTCAAAATCTCACTTCCTGTTTGAGATATGTTTGGTCACCCCTTCTATGATGTCTTAGGGTCACCCAAGGAATATATAAGCTTTTAAGAGGTTGTTTAGGTGGTGATAGAATTAGCTGCCAAATTTGCTGCGCAACATTTTTCAATTTCTTTAAAAACTCACTTCCTGTTTGAGATTTTTTTGGGGAACCCCTTCTAGGATGTCTTAGGATCACCCAAGGAGCAACATTTTTCAATTTCTTTAAAAACTCACTTCCTGTTTGAGATTTTTTTGGGGAACCCCTTCTAGGATGTCTTAGGATCACCCAAGGAGCATGCATACCAAATTTCAAGCTTTTGACAGGTTGTTTAAGTGGTCTTTGAATTAGCTGCCAATTTCGTGTCGGGGAGCGCAGCATTTTCAATTTCTTTAAAAACTCACTTCCTGTTTGAGATATTTTTGGGCATCCCTTCTAGGATGTCTTAGGATCATCCAAGGAACAAACATTACAAATGTCAAGCTTTTTAAGAGGTTGTTTAGGGGAGTCGCGGCATTTTCAATTTCTTTAAAAACTCACTTCCTGTTTGAGATCTAGGATGTCTTAGGATCATCCAAGGAACAATTTTCAAGCTTTTAGGAGGTTGTGAAGGTGGCTTTTGAATCAGCTGTCATTTTTCAATTTCTTTAAAAACTCACTTCCTGTTTGAGATATTTTTGGGCACCCCTTCTAGGATGTCTTAGGATCACTCAAGGAACATATATACCAAATTTCATGCTTCTATCCACCGCGTAACGATTTTTCACATAATCTCCCCTACTAATATCCACTGCAGTAGAAAAGACTCTCTCTGCAGAGACGCTGGTGCCAAGAATGCACAAGACTATCTCCTACCTTCACATCACCTCATTCTTTCTCCGCCAGCAGAGAGGCTTCTCAGGAAGAGAGATTGATGGAGCACATACAACACTTGCTCACTTCCTCCTCAGCTCTGGCATAGGCTGACATATGCTGCTGAACTCTGGCATCAATGAAGACCCGAATTCTCCAGTAAAGAAGATGAAGCTCTTCTCTTTGGGAGCAGGGCTTTGGTGTTGTTCCTCAGAGTCCTCTCCTCAATGTTTTGTGCTGCTTTTGGCTTTCAACTTCTTCCACTCTCACCTCTTGCTGTGGGTAATATACAAAAAGAATAGACTACCACAAGAGCCTTAACATGTTTAATTCACAAGCATCACAACTGTTGATTATAAGTGAGCTTCACAAGCCAAACATGACTATAATCCCAATTCTAAAACTGATAGTTTCGGTCCTTGATTGTGATTGGCTGAATCACGTTCAATGCCGTTGTAAAATGCAGCGTAAACATACACCTTGACCGCATTTCGTTCGATATTACTGCACTACCATAAGTTCATACAAAAGTTAAAGTAGCTGCGTTTTGACTTTGCTTGGCAACCATTCAGATAGAGGAAATATATTGGCGAAAGAGTGATTATCTATGAATAAATCGGTTCCATTTCTAGTTGCTGTGCCTTTACTTTATGAAACTTTTATGAAAGGTATTTATAGTAAGAGTTTTAGAGAAGCAATAAGCCGCTCAAGTCTGTAGGTTACACTAAATCTACAACAGCTAAGGGGGGTTTTAGGCACTCCACTAGTGCGTCGTGCCTAACAACGCCCCTTAGCTGTTGTAGAATCAGTGTAACTTACGGCCTCTCAGGGCTTATTGCTTAAATGTAAGTGTGCAGGTCAATTAATGTGACAACAGATGGCTTGTTCATTAAGTGGCACACCTGCTAAGGTCATACACTCTTCAAGTATTCTTGCCGCCATCCATGCCACATCTGTTTGGAATAGAAGCTCAAGTATGCTTTTTTCACACTTTGGTGGTAAATGTCAATTTGGTAAATATATTTATTATGTATTCATGTCAAACATGGCCAGTCTAGCAGAGTGGACTTTACCTGGATCAATTATCTAATCATTTTCTGACCCAACCTAATTGCATAAAAGCAGGTACATGGCACACCATACTGTTTGAATGCAGGGTGCCCCAGATTCCCACAGCAATAGTAGACAATAAAGTGTAGGACACCATAAATGCCGCTGTGTAAGCCACTAGTATTTAACTCCCTCGATTGCAATCACCTGCCCGATGTTAACCAATAAAAATCTTTTCATTTCTCCAACCACAGCAGTCAAGGGGGCAGTTGTAGGATTAATGTCAGCCAAAGCAACCATTACAATGTGGAATGAGACACAAAATGAACTGTAAGATGATACTAAAGCATTTTACAAAAATTTCCCCTAAGGCTGTAGATTTTTTTATTTAAAATAATCAATCAAGTGAGTGACTGGACCTTGCAAATAATGTGCACTAGGCTTCTATGGATGTGGTGGGTAGTACTCTTTTGTAAGTGTCTATCTCTCTGTCCCTGGTCCCCTCCCAGAAAATTTATTTTTCGGTCCTGTTAACTTTATGAAGACTGTATTCCCACATTTAATTGACTCAACTTCAGTGGATGGTGCAGGGAATAGCAGCCTCTCTCAGACAGAATTTCAAAACAAAGAGTGCTGCGGGAGACAGACTGTCTCTCGCTCTCCCTCTCTTTCACTGCTGTCAAGGAAAGTCCACACAAAAAATATCATATGTTTTTTACACTGGACCAGATACGCTGCACATGAAGAAATATGGGTAACACTTTACTTGATGGGTGAGTTCATAACACATTCATAGCAGCTGTCATAAACTGCACATAAAGCATTCATGACTGTTTCATGAGACATGATTCAACATTCATACCAAACCTTTTATGAATGTGGAAGACAGAACGATGACAACTTGTCAAAATAAAAGTCCAACAATCGCAAAGCAGCATTGCCGTTTTTCTCTCCAGCCTTATGTAAATATTTCATGAATATCTTATGATGTCTACATCGAATGTTACTTTACTATACAAGTTTGTGAAGTATTCATAATTACTGAATTTAACACTGGGAGGTAAACTAGCCTACATTCAGCTGACCCGTATTTGTGTAACCTGGAACGGTTGGACAATCCCAGTAGCAAAAGATGAGAAATCATCTGCAAAGGTATCAAAACAAAATAATAAAATTTGTATCATAAAATATTTTTATGAAACAAAAATTATTTGCTTGACCATGTTCTGTCTTTTTGACACTGGAGTAGCCCATTGACTCAGATGTGACGTGATCAGGTAAGAGGTTTGGAACAAAAACGGCAATGCTGCTTTGCAATTGTTGGACTTTTATTTTGACACATTTTTGTCGTTCTGTCTTTGACATTCATGAAAGATTTGGTATGAATGTTGAGTCATGTCTCATGAAACAGTCATGAATGCTTTATGTGCAGTTTATGACAGCTGCTATGAATGTGTTATGAACTCACCCGTCAAGTAAAGTGTTACCGAAATGTTCTTGAAAATTCTTTCTAAGTTCACCTTGTTGAGTCCTGCCTTTTTAAACATGTTGCGTGTACTGTATGTGTGTGAGGTGTCTGTGTGATAGAGAGAGAGAAAGAGAGAGTGAGTGAGTGAGTGAGTGAATGAGTGAGTGAGTGTCTGTCTGTCTGTCAAGGGGACAGTTCTGGATACTCACTGTGTCATTTCCAGGATAGTGGTCTAATGCTCCTCTCTATCCACCTCTTATCATTATTGCCTTCATATCAGGATCCTGGAGCAAATGTTATGTAATTCACCCCAAGGCAAAGATTAAAGCTACACTCTCCCTTTAACCTGCTAAGCTGAGAAAGCATGGAGATAGTCTCCCTTGGGGATTAATCATTCAGCCCACTAGATTGGTCAGAGCTAGATAGGTGATGTTGATGATGATGATAGTGATGAAGATGGGAAGATCACAGGATCATATTCTTTTGACTGATCTTTTCAATTGCAAATGTGATTATGTGTTTTTATCATTTTTATATGGACAGAACAGTGTTAATAATTAAATTATAATAATCATATATATTCAATTATATAGCTTTCTGGATTTTATTTGGCAAAACAGTTTCATGTTTTCATTTCAAGTTGACCTGTCACAGCAGTTAACAATATCTGATTATGCAATACTATTACATCACTGCCCACTTATACTTATAATGTTCTTTGACATCTGCTATTGAAAGATTATGAGAAGCAGGGTTCAAGCAGAATGTTACTGTAAATATCTCACTATGAAAACTTAACAAATCACGACTCGTGGCTATTAAAGGTTCCTGTTGCTATTGGTATTGTCATGGTTTATTTTTTCCTTTACATGGATTTAGTTTCACAGCACCTCTGTCACTCTGTTAATACAGTTTTTCTCGATTGCTTTGACCTGCTTAAGGAAACTGGGATCCACTTGGTCTTCCTGAACACCTTCTTTGCACAGCAGAAGTCATCTCTTGCGAATGTGTTCACACATTTTCATTGGGTTCACACATTTCTCAAACCCTTTTGCAAAACAGTTACAGTTTTTCTCGATTGCTTTTACCTGCTTAAGTAAACTAGACCCCACTTGGTCTTCATGACTACTTTCTTTGCACAGCAGAAGTCACCTCTTGCGAATGTGTTCACACATTTTCATTGGGTTCACACATTTCTCACACCCTTTTGCAAAACAGTTAACACAGGTGTCATTCAAAAGCCCCAAACTCTATTGCTTTTCCCATGCTAAACAAAAGGAAAACATCTTTTCACAGGTGGTATAGATTCCTTGCATAAGTCTGAATTTCTGATACACCTGTGTGAAACTCCTTTGCACAATTCTTCAATCAGCAATCATTCATTCTACATAAGAGATGTCTGTTGCTCTGATGTGTGTTGCTATTTGCAAGTATGGATCTAATGCACATTTAGACAAATTACTGTATTGCCTATTTGGTGGAGAATACAGTACATTCGATGTCTATTTCGATGAAAGTTGTAGTTCAATGAAATTTACAGTATCCTGCTAGGTGTTTGCTGTATGTCTTACATGTCAATGACAGTTACATCTTGGGAGGAATGAATAATTTGTTTTTTTATTCAGTACATTTTGTCTTTTCAGAGTTTTTTTCTGATACCAGAAAAATGAGAAAGTAATGAAACAGACATAGCAAAAATGCTAATTTTGAGAACTAGATTTTGCATTTTGTTGCCCAGTGTATAATGATTGATTAAAGAGTGTTTTTGAATTGGCAACAAGTTGTAGTGTTTGAAGCCAAGATTTACTTTTGCTGCATGTTTTAAGTGTTTTGAGAGAGTAACAACCTTTTGCAAGCAAAATGTGCACAGTGCTTTTGTTCAGACACGGGTGTTAACTGTTTTGAGAATGTGATGTCAGAGTTGACACAAAACGATCGAGAAAAACTGTACTATGCTCCTGAAGAGGCCCTGGATAGGATTTACTTGAAGGTCACACTAAATGATTCAACAGTACAAATTGAATACTGAAGAAAATAGGGGAAAGAAAAGGCTCAGCCTTGGCCAGACTGGTCAAAACAAATATTTCATAGACAGTGATCAATGCAGATTCATTCCTTTTGAAAAATAAATTCAAATTTCCCTACACATGCAGTGATGCTATACACTTGCAGTTGAATACATGTAAGTGCCCATGAAAATACTGACAAAAGGTTATAGCTCCAGGCCTGCTCTGTTCACATTACACAATAGACATATTGGGGACTTTTGTGAGATGTTCTTCTCCCAAGGTTTGCATGTCTCGTCTCAGCCAAATATACATGAAAGGGCATCCAACAACATCCACATTAACCTGCATGACAAGGGCAGCTATAATGTACAAAGATAGAAACTAAAAGAGTAGGTAGGTCTCAGGTAGGTTTTAAGAGAAAGTGTGCAGTGTGTTTGCAATATTTTTTTTAAATTAATCTATATGAAGATACGTTTGCATAGACGAGAAGCAATTTCATTTGATTTACAATGAAACGTTAGCCTGACAAGCCAGGGCCCACTTCCCCGATAACGACGGAGACACGCTCTTAAGAGGGTTTTCTACGATTCATCTTACGATCGTTCGTTTGATTTTTCCGACTGTTTCCCGAACATGCTCGTAGCGTGAACGCAAGATGCACTGCTCTTAAGATGCTCTTAAGGGGAGCTGTCCACGTTAATAGTTCTGAAATATCCTCTGATTTGACGGTGATGTCAGGTGACTGCACGTCACAGCTATATGCCTACCATTTAAACTTCAGATCTACACATTAATTCACATCAATACGAAAATAGAAACACTTTGACATCTGCATGTAAGCATCCCAAGTAGGTTATATACCACACAGAGACATACATAATTGTAATTATTTTAAGATTAGATTGTTGCACCATGCAATATTTTTTCGCGGTGCCACTTAAGAACACGTTTGAAGATAAGAAAGAAGTCGAATAAGAAAGAGAGGAAATGTGTAGGCTTAGATTTTGATGCAGTAGGCTACAGACTAAACCACATGTTGCTTTCTCTGCTTTTTACCTCATAGGCCTAATAAAATATTCACTTAGCAAAGATAATGTCAAACTATTCTGGCAACGTCTCGTTTCATAACTTGATTGCATTTTTGTCCGCTTTTCATCACATTATTATGACCATTAAATGTAGGCTATTTTGCACGCTAAAATCTGATTCATCACAGGTAAACACAATAAAGAATGGGAACGTAAATTGGATTATGTATTCTAAGTTGTAATTCCTCTGTATGTCCTGTTGGTGACCTCAGTGAGAAGTACTGTTAAGGCGCTCTTAGCCGGTAACGAGTACTCTGGAGCACTCGTAGATCTACGAGTGTTTTCACGATGCTCTTAAGCTACGATGGTTTCGGGAAACAGTCGGCAAATCTTAAAACGTTCGTAAGAGGGACTTTACGACGCTCTTAGGCTTAAGATGCTTTCGGGGAAGTGGGCCCAGACCCACATCAAGTAGGGTCTGGGAACTCACCGCAGTGCTCATTCCGAGGGGCGGGATTAACAATTGTCTTTCAAATTCCCTCTGCATGCAATAGGATAGCGCTACAACTCATGAGTCCCAGTCGTTTTCTCACCAGCGGAGCTAGTTGGCTAAATTATCAAACTTTTGGCAAATAAAAAAAAGCTTAACTCAAGTCGTGTTGTTCACCAACAGCAGCATCCATCTTTGTTTTCAAGTAGCAGGGAATTCACACGGAACCGTCGCAACTCTGCCGTCATTACGTTAAGCCCGCCCACTGACTCTACAGTATACACTGGTAACGACTCTATACAAAGATTGTTAAGGCGGAGCAAGATATTTCATCAGGAGCCACTTCCGGGAACCCGGATCGCACGAGGGGGTCAAAATCCCCCTTTATGCAGAGCAGAGGCAGCGACTGCTCCATTGAAGTCTATGGGCATAGCTCAGAATTTTACCACATATGCTAAGGTCTTGGTTCTATAGAGTTAAGAATGTGAATTTTGGGCACGTTTTGATGATCCTCAAACCCTTCTGAACATTTCAGGTACATTTTTAGCATTTTTGAGCATTCCAGTCTGGAGAAAATCGACTTTATATCAGGTGTGCGCCGGTTATTTATGCCGCTGCTGTTGGCCAGTTGCAACGCACATCATCAATACGCCATCGACCGCCTCTTTATGCAGACAGGATTCGATCCCCATTTTGCGCCCATAGACATGAACTACAACGAAGTATCTTGCTCCGCCTTAACAATCTTTGCTCTATACATGTGATTGGCCAGATCGAAGTTTGATTTTTCCAGCTCGCAAGCCAACTGAGAGTTGCTAGACTACCCTGGCTGCAAATTACATTTGCTGCCGCTAGGGTGTGTCTAGATCTCTAGGCTAATGAAATGTTACATTGAATGTTACAATAAATGTTTTGGTTGTTGTTGCCGTCGTTATTGCATCCCTTATAATGTGTAACAGACGTGATCTTGCGTTGTGTAGTTAAGCACCATACACGAGGATTCCCAGTCAAGTATTTTTATTTTGGTAATAGACAATCATTCAACCGTCTTGAATAATGATTGGCAATGCTGCAGCTCTTACGCAGGCAAGATAAACTGGGCTTAACAATAACAAAGATATGTACCTGGTAATAGACAAAATAATGCAATCATTCAACTGTCTTGAATAATGATTCGCAATGCTGCAGCTAGAAATATAGAAACACTTATGTTAGCATATACAGTACATCTTACATAGTAGTTAGCTAACCTAGCCTATTACGCAGCCTACATGTCATTATCAAAACAAATACAATGAACAAATACAATGAATGTGCAAATCTCTGATAGGTACATATACATTGATATAAGAACATTTTTGAAACCAAGACAACCATTATTATTAAAATAATCTACAGTGTGCATGTACTCGTGACCTACCTCTTGCGCAGGCAAGATAAACTGGGAAGAGCAAAAAACCCGTCATTCCCATTATAAGAACAAACTTGGTCACTTACTGTGACAGAACACAATTTCCCCATACACATATACATTTCTGGTGCAGTGGCAAGTGGAAGCATTATTAACCATGTTACAGAGGCATAATTATTCCCCAGCGATTGCGATGAATGTAAATATTCTATGTAAATAGAACAATGTTTGAATTATTTTGTCACTTTTTGTAGATAGGCTAGTTGGAACTGCCCACCTCAATGAGCTATGCTAAGCTATGCTAATGGTGGGTGCTTCAGACTGAGTTACTGCACGCACAGAGAATAGAAGGTGTCATCTTACTGTATCTAACTCTGGGGGAGATGGTGAATAAGCTAATTTCCCAAAATGTTGGTGTGTTCCTTCAAGATTCTTTGTGAATATGGACCCTGGTTTCCAGACTGTGGCCTGAATTGGGAAATGTTTCCAACTCTAGCATCGGCATAGACTTTGTTAATTTTGAAATCCCATGGTCGCTGATTGGTCCAGCATCCCTGGTGTCTGAGGGAAACGTTAGTATATTGTCATGTGCCACACTAGTATCTCAGTGAAATGAAAATAAACGGAGATACTAGACGGATGGCACCTGACCAGGCTAATAGCCTTTGATACTTATTTTGCTTGTGATATGTCTTGTAGGCCTAACACATGAAATCTCCTAGACATGTGAAAAAGCCTAGCTGGAGTGGGTCTTTAATGTTCATGCTGGCCATTTGAAAACTTGATAGCACTTAGCGTGATAACCTAATGTTGTATTGATTTAACATGTTATTAACCAGTAACACTTAAAAACAGATGAACTTAAGGATTGATACAGAAGAAATGGAAATGTGTCTGCCAACCTAGACAGAAATATGAGTTCTTAGGTCCCCCATAAAATTCCTGAACTTGCAAAATAGTTCTAATAAACAGATAAACTTTGGCAGTTGTTTTTCTATGCCATGAAGTAAATAAGACAAGTAGAATGCTCAAAACAGCACACCAAACAGCATTTTTAACTAGAAACATTTCTCTGTCTTTGCTAGGCAAATGCCACATATCAAAAGTTCAGCGTTATTTCTAACTTTACAATTCTAGAAGAGAATAACACATCAGTGTGAAACATTGCCACTGCAACACTATATTCAGATAAAGAGATATTAAAAGTCACTACATGTTATTAAGGCGGCTGAGAGAAGCAATGCTGCAGGAAAGTGACAATATCAGCCTTAATTTACTACTGAACTTCTGCTACAGCAAATGGTTGACATCTGTTCAATTTTCTCTCACAAGAATCTCTTATCTTTTCAAAAATAAATGAAGAAAAAAAAGAACATGCAATGAGAGCTTAATTGCTTTGTGGCTTGTTAAGGTGCCTCACATTAATTACACTTTGAGCACTAAAATGTTTGTAATTGTCTTTGAGGATCAAAACTATGTTTAAACGAGCCAATTTCTTGTGTGAACGGCTTCCAAAAACATCAGTGTCTGAAGATGGGCTCTCTGTACTATTTTGCGTTGCCTTCTTTGTGCCCACCTACTCTTTCATCTGACAGATTGCAATGCATTTTTTAAAAGAGCTGGCAGGAAACGGGGCATCAGGCATTCTGGGTGAACTAAGAGCTTGTTTCTTATTCCTGAGAAAAAAATAAATAAAAAAAATTAGCTCGCTGGCAACCAGTATTTGGATGCGTAATTACTGACCATTTTCATGGGTCCTTCCTGATGATATGGTCTTTACAGATTATTTTCTGTAAAGTGGCAATGTGTGTGTTATTACCGTGGCAGACAAATGATCCCTGATAACCCTTAGCTGTTTGCTTAAAGGGACACCAGGCAAGCCTGACGCTTTTTCTCTACGAAACTCCCCCTCGCTCGATCTGAAGCTCTTTTCCTTTTCTTTGTGTCTTCCGTCAAAGGTTTTCGCTGCTTCTTCGCCGGCTCTGCCATTATACACACGTTTGCAACAATCTCTAGCGTTTCATTAGCCTGCCTCTGTGCTGTAAACTGATCCTGCTTCGGTCGGCGGGTAGGATGCACCGAACTTGCAAGTGGGATATTCTTCCTACAGGCAGTAGGGGCGGGCGAGAGAGCCTTCATTCGCCCCGTAATGAGTCATTTAACCATATACCGACTTACGAAGATGATTAATTAACACGAAAACGTTGCCTGGTGTCCCTTTAACCTTATAGCACTCTCTACACACCCTATTCTAATGGAGACCTACTCATAGGTCATCTATGGTGCATAATCACTAGAGCCATGTTGACCAAATTCAGTGTTGAACAGAAGACAAATGTTTTTCTTATGATGAATAACAATGTTAATACCAGAATGCTGAATCCCCACAACTTTGGCTCTTGGCAGTTCAATAATCCTTCCACGGTTTCATCATACCATAGTACTGTGAGTGGGTTTTCTGAATGTCTCTGCCTGCTCTGGTTGTGCTATCCCAATCCCATGGTAAAAGAGATAGGACTAATACTAATCACATTACATTCATTAATGGGATAATTGAATAGGCAATTGTGTATTGTAATGTTTGTTAAACAATTATTTGTTTATTACTCAAAACTAATTCAATTAACTCGTATTCATAATACACAAAGACATGTATGCCCATGAAATATTTGACATGACAAAGAAATAGCTACATAGTGGCAATAGTAAACCTCTTAACAAATTATTTACTAAAGGATGATACTTTTTTTCCCTCTGGCAAAAACTGCTATATGCATCCCCAGCACAGTTTCCATTGGGATTACTGGGTGGGTGAATCTCACGAAGCCTGTCAAACTGACATCAAAATATTTCCTACCTCATTTAATTGATTTTGTCATTTTATTGACTAAATAGAATGTGAACTTTTATGTTCCGGTAAAAGTATTAGAGTAAAACAATATAATACTTAATTTAATACTTCATAAAACTTTTTTGGTGGCATGATCCAGAATAATTCTCATTACCGATATAGTAAATAACGGGAGACTAAGAAACTAAGACTAAGACTAAGAAGAAAACAAATTTTTTTCATTTACACAATTACGCACATTAAATGAACAGTGCAGCAGTCACATCCATGGTCCCTTTCTCCAGTTGATCTTCCTCTTCTCCACATCATGCTAGTTCATCCATTGGCCTTGTTTTTGTTTTGCTCGAGACACACTGTTGAACGTCTAGTTTCCTTCTCTTCTCAAAACAAGCTGGTTACATAGTATCCTAATATCATAGTTACTATTAAAGCTGCAGTTGGCAAGTCTGACAGATTGATCCAACTGTTCTTAATCTTGCCAACTGCAGCTTTAATAAACTATTGTTTTCGGAAAATATTACCTGGGCATGTTCACTACAGCTTCATGAGAATCACCCGGGTATGAGTTGGAGGGAGCTCATTTGGAGGGATTTTTTTATTTTTTAGGCTATCCCAACTAGCAAGCAGCGGGGGGATATAGGACAGTGCATTTCAAATGCAACAACATTAACATGGCAACATAACCATAATGCTGTACATTTTTGGGACACAGTTACCGGTAATTAAATTAACATTGTCAATAATATGCTTGACCTACGAAACCCTGGATTTTTTGGTGTATATCCAGAAAATGTGCGCTTATTTTACTAAATCGTGTGCTCATTTTACTGAATCGTGCACTCATTTGACTAAGTGCTCTCATTTAATTTTTTGTAAAATGAGCACACAATTTTGTAAAACATGCACACAATACAGTAAAATGTGTGCACAATGACCACAATTTAGTAAAACGAGAGCACTATGTATTAAAACGAGCACAGAATTTACTAAATTGTGCTCACAATCTAGTAAAATGAGACCACAATTTAGTCAAATGAGACCAGGGATGTAGAGGAGGCTAAAAGCAAGTAAACACAGTTTATCCACCTATATGTACAATCATCGACAGACTAGGAACCATTTAATACCATTGGTATTGTTAACACTGGACAATAACCTCCACCATCATCAAACATGTTCTGAATGGCTTTTTTAAAAAATCTGATGACGCAGTCCATCTCACCGTGATCAAAGAATTCATAGTTTACCCACCTCTTATTTTACCACTACATCCCTGAATAGAGTCCCGAAGTCTGACGTAGCGTTTCGGCAGACGGCAGAATCACTGGATCTAAACAAACTTTCGAAGTGGCTTAAATAGAGTATCGAAGCCATGACGTAGCGTTGTCAAGGCAGCGATATCACAGGATCTAAACAAATCAATCTACCATTAGAAATCACCATAGCGGTGGCTTTCTTAATCTATTTCAATAATTTTACAACAAGTCAAGTCAGTTTTATTTGTATAGCGCATTTAACGTGCACAGAGTGCAACCCAAAGCGCTCCACATATAAGACATTGTCAATGACACATAGACTAACAAAGACAATAGCAGACAGAGCGGCGTAGTCGCCAGCGTACCCGTGACACCAAGACAGAACTACATTTAAGAAATAACAAACGCAAAAGATGCCGGACGGAGCGGCGTAGTCGCCAGCGTACCCGTGACACCAAGACATACAAGACAGACAACAAACAAATTAATAAATAAAAATTAAAAAGTCCAATTTCCAACCGGCTGAAAATGTCCAAGGGCAATGATGACTCGCGTGAAACTGCGCACAGCTGAGTCTCCACAACCGATGCATGCAACTCCAACAAAGTTCTTCATCTCACTGGAAGTCTGGAGATAACATGAACGTTAGGCCTTGTTAGTCTGGAGATCACTGGAAGCATAACAGTCCGAAGTCATGGGCAATCTTGTAGATCAGCAACTCGGTGGACTTTTAACAGCGACCGTAGTTGGTCCGTGATGCAGAGTCATTCAACGTTAACGTTAGTCTGCTCAATCCAGACTCCAGGCAGTTGGCATGGCAGCTCACTGGTCAGAAACAGCTCAGCGGCCTCGGCAGATCTTTCGCAGAGTAGCTCCAGCTGCTGTCCCGAGAAATCCCCTCGACCAGACAGTGAAGTGCAGCACTGGCTCACAGATGGATGGGAAGGATGTAAGAGGCCCAGGGCAAAAGCTAGCCATAAGCTCCCAATGGACAGACGTTAACATCAGCCGACTTGAAAGCAGTAAAAAGGACTAAGAGAATAACAGGAAAACTATAAAAAAAATAACGTAAATAAAGAGAGAAAAGATTTAACGAGACAAATCGATACAAAAAATAAACTTGACATTACATACAATTACGAACATTACATAAAAACAAACAAAAACATGATGCCAGACGGAGCGGTGTGTCTCGCCAGCGTCCCCGTAACCTAGCAAACCTAGTAACGTTTCTAAGACGTTAGTATATTTTTTTACACTGTAGGAATCACATACTACAACATATATTCATACCAACACGATCAAATTCGTGACTACAGAGTTTTATTTTAACATGGGTTTCCTCCGTAAAAGAGACCTGCATGTAACTTCACAGCATGCGGTTAAAATCCTTAAATTCACGGACGTGTTTTGGCTTTATCTTTTTGCCAAAAAACGTCACTCTTAACAGCCTCCAGTCTTTGAGAAACGTGAAATATCCACTGGAATTTTGTTTCTTTATATTACACCTGCCAGGGAATCCGTGTTATGTGGCTAAGCTGCTGCCTAGCAGGTAAAACACATTTAAATGGATATATTTATTTTTATTAGCTAGAAATGATGCCACATGTCTACATTCAATGCTATTTAAGCCACTTCGAAAGTTTGTTTAGATCCAGTGATTCTGCCATCCGTTTGCCTCCATGGGACCTATCTTTCAAAAAAATTTGAACGGCAGTCTATGGCGAAAAAGAAATTATTTTCTGGTCCCGGTTGACTTGTGCCTTGAATTACCCATATGATGTTTGTCAATTTTAAAGACAATTTTTCATGTAAAGACATTTGCAGTTTGTTTTAGTAACTATTGAATTACAACATTGTGAAAGATCGTAATTCCAACGACTACAAACCCATCAGTCGCTAGTGGCGTTAGCTCATTCACAGCCGCACTAGATTGTACAAGCATACCAGCAACAGGTCTTAATTGGGCTTTCCTTGCCCGAAGAAAATACCATGAGTCAGAGGATTAAACACATCAGGTAAGTTGTATTCGTCCATAGACTGTACATTACATACTGTTAAGTGACATAGCAGGCAGCAAGATGCAACCGTTAACTAGCATAACAGCTCTTATCGTTTCATTACGTTGGTGACGTACATCGTTCGAGACGAGAGATGTAGTCCACTGAGTGGATTCGCACAAAACCAACATAACTTTTGAAGTCTATCGAACAACAGTACTTTCTTGACGTGAAAAATTATCTTTTAAATTCACACACATCATATGTGAAATTTGTGGCACAATTCAAACTGGACCAAAAAATAATTGTTATCTCTCCATTAACTCCCGTTCATAATTTTTTTGAAAGATAGGTCCCATGGACCGTAAGTAGAAGGGGCGGGACTTCACCACTCTATTGCATTGAATCAGAGAATGTCTGATAGGAAGACGGGCCCTGATTGAATGTAGACATGTGGCATCATTTCTAGCTAATAAATTGTTTTAAATCTAGGCTATAGCCATTTAAACATGCTTTGACCTGCTAGGCAGCAGCTTACCCACATAACATAGGATTCCCTGGCAGGTGTAATATAAAGAAACAAAATTCCAGTGGATATTTCACGTTTCTCAAAGACTGGCGGCTGTTAAGAGTGATGTTTTTTGCTTAAAAAATAAAGCCAAAATACGTGCGTGAATTTAAGGATTTTAACCGCATACTGTGAAGTTACATGCAGGTCTCTTTTACGGAGAAAACCCATGCTATAATAAAACTCTGTAGTCACGAATTTGATCGTGTTGGTATGAATACATGTTGTAGTAGGCTATGTGATTCCTACAGTGTAAACAAATATACTAACATCTTAGAAACGTTGTTAAATTATTGAAATAGATTAAGAAAGCCACCGCTAATGGTGGTTTTAATGGTTAGATTGATTTGTTTAGACCCAGGGAAATTGCTGCCTTGGCAACGCTACGTCATGGCTCCGGACTCTATGAGACTGGGCTCCTTACTTGAAAGATACTTACAGCAGCGGTCCCCAACCACCGGGTCGCAGGACATTCCTAACCGGGCCGTAGCCTACGACATGAGTTTAAAAAAAATGCATGCAAACTAAACAAAATTTAATTCGTAATAATGTCACGTTTTTACATGGCATAGGCCTATATGCAGTTGTTTGATTGCACGCATGTTTGCATTTTGCAAGGTCTATTTTCTTACGTCTGTCTGTCCCGCCTTCAACACTTTTACATATTGCCTTCAGCGCTGCGCAGCCTCAGGTCAGCTCACTTCACTTGATCAGTTCTTGGCGAACAGTAGTGTCACACGAAGTTAGCTAAACTGCTAGAATTAGCAACAAAAAACAAGCATCTTTAGCAGGTCACTGGCCAGAGTGTTTGAGTTGCGAGAGCAAAAGAAAAAAAGTCACCGTTAGCTGCACATTTTAGGGATGAGGACTGGGTGTCAAAACTCGCTTACCTGTGTGACATATTCGGGTTGCTTAATGACCTCAACCTGTCACTCCAGGGGAGAATGACGACTGTCTTTAAACTGGCAGATAAAGTCGCTGCATTTAAAGCCAAGCTTGATTTGTAGGGACGACGAGTGGACCGGGGTGTATTTGATATGTTCCAAAAAGTAGTGGGGGTTTTGGGAGAGACTGAGGCAGGGCCCTTTCTCTCGCAGCTGGTGCGCGATCACCTTGTTGCGCTCTCAAATGAGTTTGAGCGTTACTTCCCATCCTTCAAAGATTCACGGCAAACCAATGAGTGGGTCCGCAACCCATTTGTCAATATCCCGAATAGTCCTAACTTGTCAGCGCAGGAGGAAGAGCAGTTGATCGAAATTGCAAATGACGGTGGTCTTAAGAGTGTGTATAAGGAAACCTCTCTGGCGGGTTTTTGGTAACCTGACAATAGCCAGATGAATTTCGCTCCGCCTAGCTCCACTCATCCATCTGGAACCGATCCATTGAAGTGTTGCTTCAGAAGGCTGGGCCTAATCAAAAAATGCTTGCATATGATTGAATAAGCCACTTGTCCGTCATCTATTGACGTGCTACTTAAACCACTCACATGAAGCCAACCCGTGGCGCTGATAACAGTCTCACAGTCGCTTTCTACGCTTATGTCACATCTATGAAACTCCTGCCCTGCGTCCTGATTGGCTGAACCATAAAGTCGGTTGCAGAAATCACTCTCAATGGAAGAGGTCCCAGATGGATATGAGTGAAGCTAGGCGGAGCTAAGCGGAACAACATTCATCTGGCTATTGTCAGGTTAGGTTTTTGGATCAAAACCAAAGCAGAATATCCTGAGATAGCCGTAAAAGCGCTGAAAACATTTCCCACCACGTATCTATGCGAGGCCGGGTTTTTGGCAATGACTGCAACTAGACAAATTGCGCAATCGACTGGACATTTCAAACACTCTGAGGGTGTCACTGTCTTCCATCACCCCCAGATGGAAGCTTCTTGTTGCAGGAAACAAGCAGGGCTCCCACTGATTATATTCGTAATGCACGTTTAGTTCCCATGTTTTGTTCCCATATTTTGTTAAGCATGTTCACACTTATAGATGTAGCTTCAAGTTGTTCAATATTCATAGTTCATATTGTTCAATTTTCACTTCTTCAAGTTCACGTTTTTCACAAGAGATCTTACCTTCACTGTTCATACATAACTGGAGCTAGTTCTTTTCAAGTAATGCATGCACTACACATGTGGAACATGGAACCCCCAAACCCCCCCCCCCCGCCCCCGGTCCGTGAAAAAAAATTAGGAATCAAACCGGTCCATGGTACATAAAAGGTTGGGGACCCCTGACTTACAGGACACTTTCCACTTTCCAAAACAATATCTTTGTTTGTCCCTTTTGCAATTGCTGCTGCTAAATTGGTAGCTATTTGCAGTTAGATTTGCTTATTTATTAACATGCAAAGAATGTTTGATTTTTTTGCACAGAAGCTTAATCCAGATCAGTCTACAAGTGTAAACTGAATGCTGAGCATAAGCAGAATGCCGTGCATTAAGAACAGGCTACTTTTAGCAACTGCTCTGCATCTTGAGTGAATGACTAATATATTAATTCATCGTTCTCGGTTGTCACACTCACATGGCATAATAGTGTTTAATTGTGGGGGGCGTTCTCTCTGAACTATAGGGTTCGCCCCAGAGACACTCTGGCATATCAGTGGGTCAAAAAATGCTCAGCTGTCCATCAAACTAATATATCCGAGGAGCCCCACGAGTGAAGTCCCTCCTCGGATTGCAATATGTAAATGAAACTGTTCACCAAGAAAATAAATATAAATGGGTCAGCAGGTTAATATTGCAGGCAAGTAGCAGTCTCTGATGGGCAGCATGTCCCCTAATAGGGGTCCCATGACATATCTGACACCGGGGTTACCGCGTGCATGATGGGTTTATTAAAGAGGAGCTATTTCCCTAATGATGAGCTTTGGTGCACATCCATTATGCTGCCTGTCTAGGCTTTCTTCTTTTTCTCTCTCTCTCCCTCCCATACAAACTCTCTCTCTCTCTCTCTTTCTCTTTCTCTCTCTCTGTCATTCTCTCTGGCTTTTCTCTCTTTTCATCACCTTCTCATTCTGGCTTGTAATGATTCACGGTGATGACAGAGTGTACGGTGGGGCTGGAGTGGAGAGGCTCTTTTAATGAACAGCCGCGACGCTGTCTTACGTACAGAGGCACCATAATTGCTCTGTCAGGGCTGGTGAGTTCAGAGACAGCCCCCCCGAGGATTCAGTTCTCTCACAAGCTATAGCGCTGTTTGTGGAAAGGGGTTGCACCTAGAGCTCAGTCCTGCCTCCTTTTAGAGTACACCGTTGGAAACACTCTGAGTTGGAGACATTAACAGACAGAGAATTAATAAACAATGTCATTTTAATCCAGTGGTTCACACATGTTTGATGGGAGCCCCCTTTTTGTCTATGAGGAAAAAATGCTAATTGGTTAGTTACAGGCTACTCTGCTTAAAGATCAGCATAATTAATTTGACCGCTAGTTGACCATTGAAGGGTTTGGTTCCTTTTTTTCAACCTCAATCCATGCCCCCTTGTCAAAATTCCAAATTCCTCATGTTTTTAAATATGCGGAATATTACCCTGATGTTTTTCAGCCTAACAACCATGGTTGAGAACAAACTGCACACAGAAAACTCTTCCAGGCATCTGTGTGTGATCAGTGGCCTTGTGACTAAAAACTACTGTATGATCAGCTTGCTTTGAAATGAAATCAGTGTGTGTGCTAGTGCCACCTGAATAACTGATAACTGAGAGCATACTCGGGGGAAATACTGTATGTGTGTGTGGCCATAATAGATCTCACAACAGGCCCAAAAAAATACTGTCTCAGTGTTGACCCAATCCACATCATTTGGACTGCCCACAATGAACCCACTGATCTCTTCAATCACAGGCAATGATTTGCTAAAAGGAGTGTTTTCCATCTTTAATAAGATCTGTGCCATCTCATTCACCAAGGGTCAGTGCTCATTACATGCCATTTAGTTTTAAGTGGGTTCTGATGTAATGTGTTACAAAATGTCAAATCTAATATTTGTCAATCTTCTCCCAATAAATTAAGCGGTGAAAAAAATAAGTTCTGACGTCTATGATAGCTTCCCTAAGCTATGGACAATATTTCATCCATACAGTATATTATTGGAATTTTATTGCAGGGTTATTTTAGTCAAATCTGAATGGCCCCCATTTTATTTTAAAAAACAGACTCCTGAGTTTAATGTGACAATGTCCATACAAATGCTATGCATCAGGTCTTAATCAAATTATGTACATGCATCTAACTTTGCTGTAAACATTGTACCTTCACCAACACAAATTAATAAATGGTAGACCTACAACTCTTACCTGCCTTGTAACCCTTTTTATGTTTATGTCTATGTCGGTTGCCATCGTGATAAGCTCTTTTCTATTTATTGGGTGTATTGGGGATACATTCAAGAACAAGAGTTTGTAAAGCTTCCACTGAGAGGCCAGCAGTGGCAGTCTGTCCACTTGTATTGAGCCAAGATTTGTATTTATTCCTTGTTGACTAGATGGCACTTATCCTTATTTTTCTTGTCTGTGCCCATGTCTTCTGTCCACAGCGGTATAACAATCTCCGATATTGTTTGCAGACGAGCCTCTTGCAAACAAATATGCGCAAGTGTTCCATGCAAGTGGTGGTGCGAGCCACAGGCAATCTGCTGTGAAGAGCCCTTGAGGTGCTCTGGACTTTATGTGTTTTCTGGCTTCTCCACTCACACTGCCCTCAGTTTAACATGTCACAGTGATGTCGACCTCAAGAGACCGTGGGATATGCCACTCCGGCACAACCTTGTTAAATGTTGAGAAGGAAATCTTTGTATGTGTGTGTACGATGCATTTGTGATTCTTTTGAAATAATTACCTGAAATGAAACACAACGCTGTAGAAGAGGGCAGACATTCCACTGTGCAGGAACTCATTTCATGGATGCACCATTGTTATTAGCTTTATTCACAGTTTGAACTTGAAACACTTCTCATTGAAACACTTCTCTCACGCGCGCACACACACACACAAACACACACACACAAACACACCGCACACACACACACACACACACACACACACACAAATACACTATGACTGCACACCCTGGAAGAAAACCAAGCCAAAATAGAGTCAATTCCCAACTCTCCAAACCAGGGGGCAACTCCCCAAACCAGGATCCTCATCCAACATCACAATTTTTCTTGGTTCCTGGTTTTTTGACATTGCTTTGCTGGTACTGTATCTTGCTTGAGTTACTGTAAAGCCATCACACTCCTGGTCTAAACAGCATCTGCTAGAATATACATCAAAATGTTCATTTGGGCGTCAGGAAGTGTTGCAGAGATCAAGAAAAAAACATTATTCTGAAAATGTAATTTATTTCTATCAAACTGGAAAATATAATGTTAGTCATTCTTAATTTATCAAAAGAACCAAACATTATATTACATATACATACAGTACTGGCAAGTAGATCTATGAATCTGAAATGGCAAGTGTCACACTTCAGTTGGAGCTGACAAATATCTTACTAAGGAGCGTGGATACTGTTACCATGGTACCAAGAGTTTTTAATGTGCAACCACAAACAGACCCAGATCCAGTTTGTTCCAGCATATATTATTCATCAAAAACTTTGTTATGATGGGACATGAAATGGGTCAGTAAAGTGAGCTGTATCATGGAAATGGGATTCTCCTCTAGGCCAAGAACATCCTCCAAATCTCTCCAGGGGAACAGCAGATAATGCCTGTATGCACATACATACAAAGTGTGCCAAGTTAAGTCTTCAACAGACAGTTGACACTATTGAAGGTTTTGGTGGTTTCAGCGTAATGGTAGACTACCCACCTCTCTGTTTTTCAATCACGATTTGCTTACCTCCCCTTCTCTCTCCTGCCCCTGTCCACCCAATTTGTTCTCTGTATTGACTTTATCCCTGTTTGCAATTATAAGAACCTGTTCTTCATTGTTGGCTGTCAACCCCAAGGACCTCTTGCGGTTCTTAATAGCAAGTGACATGGATACGTGTCTCGGCTCTTACTCTTCAACCGAGTAAGCACTTCTTGCACGTGCAAAAAAAACAAAACAAAAAATCAGCCAACCGCAAAGGGGAACAAAATACTGACTTCCCAAACACAGTTCATTAGGCCAGTGCAGGTCTTTCTTTAATGAGATTCTATCTGAATGTTATAGTCCTTTTTTTTCACAGGGGCAGGTTGGGGCGCAGGTCCAAATGCTTCCCTCTCTGGCTGTGCTCAATCAAAGGCCAATTTCACCGTGCCGTTTCCCAGCCGCAGAGGACAGCCTCATCTGTGACCTGTCACGCAACTGCGGGTTTGCGCGGCCATTGTTGCTGGCCCTAATGATGGAGAGGCGGAGGCTCGCTGAGGGTCAAGCTTGTTACCTGCTCCTGCTCCTGGCCCGGGTCATTTGTTATCTAAATTAGTGTTTCTCAAAATGTGGTCCGGGGACCACTGGTGATCCGCAAGCTATCCCAAGTGGTCCGCGAGCAGACGTGGTAAAATATAATATAGAAGAGTTGTTTGCCATATGGACCAACTTGTATGTAAGTCTAAACAGTTCTGCAACGCTGCCTATGTAAGCTATGCCAGTTTAAATCATATGAATCCTCTAACATAATAAGCAAGGTGCAAAGACAATAAGGAAGGTAGTTCAGTGCGTAAGCCTATTGTGTAATAAACTGTTGAAGTAGGTGTACTCTTTTTTTTTAGCTAGGTGGTCCGTGAGGTTTTAAAAGTTTGAGAAACACTGATCTAAATCATGTCCGTGTCTGAGCCTGTTTTACATGTCCTTGGAGGAACCAGCGTGGAAAAAGGTGGTGGGTTTGTCAAGGGGGACACATCAAGCCCCCGAGGCTACGTGGGTAGAGAGACATAGACTGTATATATAGAATTATTATATATATTCTATATATGAAGAGTTCAGATGCAAAACCCTCCAAATCCGTGTGACCACTTTTCTTTTAAATGAGCATTTAAAATCTGGCTCCTATAGGTTTTTGCCTATAAATCGATATTTCATACCAGGAAGATAGTGGTATTTAGTGGGTTTTGAAGTAAAATTATTTGATTAACGTATACTATGTGTGGAGAGCATCCACTCTCCATCTTTATCTCATTTTTATCACGTAGGTGGCATTTAGAGGGTTTTGCATCTGAACTCTTCATGTATATTCTAGAAGTATATATATATATTCTATACATACAGTCTATGAGAGAGACATAGACAAGGAGAAAGAGAGAGAGAGAGAGAGAGTGGAAGAGAGAGAAAGAAAAAAGCAAGACCACAAAACAGATAGGGAGGGAGATGGATGGAGGCTTCGAGAGAGAGGGAGGATCGGAGGGGTGGGGGTGGGGGGTGCTGGTTGATGAGGTCCGAAATGCAGCTCAATAAATCCAACTGTTTACTCCAGGGTTTCATTTGCTGTGGATGTCTGATGGTTTCCCGTGGTTGCCTGACTGCATTTCCCCATCTAACACATATGGGAACAAACAAATTAATAAAATATCACATGAAACCATGTGGGGACAGAGGAAATTATTAATGTTAATTAATACCTGTGGATGCGATAAGAGGTTATGTATAGCGTTCACTATTTTCCCCATGCTGGGAATTTATCATCTCTCTCTCTCTCTCTCTCTCTCTCTCTCTCTGTGTGTTCTGAGCCTGAGGATTTAGAGATGTTTGAGTATGCTAAGCCCGGCTGAAGAGAAGTATTACCAACTCTGTCAACAACCACTGCTCCCTTTGTGTGATGTATAATAGATGAAAATGCATTAATAGCAGCAATCTCACAACTCTGGAACAAGAGACAGTCTGAGGAACATCTATGCATCTTACTGCACTTGAATTTGTGACTGCAACATTCGGACCTCGTCTAACGGATTGACTAAGCAGAGAGACAGAGTAAGACGCAGAGTGCTGACACCGCCTGCTCTGGGAGCGCTCCGCCAGACCCAGGAAGAAGTGTAGACATTATGCTGACTGCTTGGAACCTTGCTCCGCCATGACCTAACCCTCCAAATCCTGACGGGGATCACACCGTCATCTTTAATTCATCAGTGGAGGGAGCTGCTCGTTCTCTCTTTATTTTCCCACACACAGAACCAGACTCACTTCATTACCAAGTCTGGCTCCACTGAGAGACTTTGTGTGTGTGTGTGTGTGAGAGAGAGAGAGAGAGAGAGAAAGTGAGAGAAGTAAAGAAATAGAGGGAAAGAGAGAGTCGATAAGCCATACCAGTTGAAGTAGCTGTTTTCTTTCAGAACTTTATCCTTTCAAAGGTATTACAGATAGGAGTACACCTGGAATTCTCTGAATCTCTAACGCATCAGACAGTCCAAGTCAAACCCGATGAGTAACAGATCTGTTAGAAGTGATTGTTCTAAATTCAGCTGTGCCTCCTCATTCTGGGGCCCAAGAGATGATCACTCATTCAGTCTAAATTATTTCTATACCCAGTAAGAGGATGAAAATGGGACAAGAAGATATCAACCAGATAAAAATGTGATGGTCTTGAATTTAGCTATTTTTTGTTTATTCTTCAATAACTCCAATAACTTGTTTTTTCCCTTTTCTTCAGGTAAGCATTTGAAATCTATTTGTAGTTATCATAGCTTGTTCCAGCTCATAGATAGGTAGGAAACTCAGTAAACTTTGTTATGTCATGATGATATGTAGGCTACCAAAAGTTCAGCAGTTGGGTTGGGTTCATCTCAGTTATTCTGTATTCTCAGAATAGAGCACTAGAAGTATATTTCAGCACAATGTTCAGAATGTTTTTTATGCTATGTTGCAATTGAGCATCAGGCATTACGTTTCACACAGAAACCTACTTGTTTAAATATTTTAACAGCTAACAGCTGAATATTACCAGAGTCTAAGATCATGGTCCCTGTGCGCTGCTGTGACACAGTAGCATTTTCAGCATTTAGCATTTATTCTTT
This sequence comes from Alosa alosa, assembly GCF_017589495.1. NCBI lineage: Eukaryota > Metazoa > Chordata > Actinopteri > Clupeiformes > Clupeidae > Alosa > Alosa alosa. The sequence goes on along the minus strand of NC_063207.1, from coordinate 15,678,108 downwards.
TAGCAGACGCTTATATCCAAAGTGACTTATGTTATATTACCAGGGCCATTCTCCCCAGAGCAACTTGGGGTTAAGAGCTCTCTCAAGGGAACAACAGTGGAAGCCGGAAATTGAACCCACAACTTTTCAGGCTGCATTGGTATTTCAACTTTCTACTGCATGCTAGCCCAGCTCCTTAGCCACTACGCTACCACCTCACCCACCACAATAGTGGTGTAGGCCCAAAAAAAGATCCAGGCCGTGAAGGCAGACTATCCAATCTTTGCTTCTTTGTTCCCTCGACAGCTCAGTCCCAGGTCCTGCAGTGGGGCCTGTCCTCTCAACTGACCAGCCACCCAGGTCTCTAGGATGCTCGAGTTTATTAAGAGGCAGTTTTGGTGGTCTAAAATGGTCCTGATGTCCGTAGCTTTGTTGCAGCCTGTCCCGTCTGTTCTCAGTATAAAATTCCCCAGAGAAATCCTCTTGGTCTTCTTCACCCCTTGCCTATCCCTAAATGCTCTTGGTCCCATATCTATCTATATTTCATATCTTTCTATATTTCATTTCTGGTTCTACCTAAATTTCCCTCTGTGTCAGACTGGCAAACATCTTGTGCCACCAGGTTTTCAGAGTAGAGAGAATAAGAGAATTCTCACTTAAAAGACTTAAAGAAAAACGAAGATGGCCCTTCAGGAAATGTCACACAGAGACTAACCTACTATTCCTAAAATTATTAATTATTCTATTCTTCAATTATTCTCCATCATGAATGTTATTGTTAATTGCCACGTAAATGTACTCTGATATATGACAAATTTTCAACACCCATCTTCCACATTGACACAAATTATCTTGTGACATGTGAAGGGCCTTGAATATCCTCAAACCTTTTTATAGTGTTCCTTGCTTCTTTTATCTTCATTTGAGGATAAACTGTTTTTTAACCTCACACTTCAAAACTCATCACTCATATATACTCACTGGCTCTGCACACACACACACACACATTGTCTCTCTCTCTCTCACACACTCTCTCTCTCTCCCTTCATGTCGTCTCTCTTGTCTCATCCCCAGACGGGATTATTTACCACTCAGCCCGGGATGCGCCTGAGGACTGCCCGCAGCCATGCAGCAATCAAAGCAGGATCATCCATTCACCTGCTCACAAGGGACAGCAGAAAGAGGCCAGGCAATGGAGGGATGGAGGATGCACTGGGAAAGACAGGAAAGCAGGGGAGAGCTGGGGTGAGCTGGAAATTTGGTAAACTGAACCCAAACAAGGGGGACATGATCCTAAAATTGGGGGGACATAAGAAAACTGGAACAGTATATGGAGGAGCCATGTTTGTTTTTCCAATGAGGAAGTGACCCTAATCCACTTTAGGGTCAGTTTCATTTAGCTTTCCAAAAAACGGAAGTGTTGACAGGTAGGACTTAAAGAGAACTTCAGAGATTTTCTATTGGGAAAATGGGAGTGTTGACAGGTATGACTTAAAGAGAACTTCAATGGAGATTTCTATTGGAAAAAGCTTGATCCATGTACAGCAAACGGACCCACAAAGGTTAGAGTGAGGTGTTGTGCTAAGAGGAGGTGTTCCGTGCTCTGGTTGGAGAACTTATTTAGCAATTGAGAAGCATGGAACGATGAAAAGGGAGAACAGAGGCAGAGGAGATGGCACCCCTCCGTTGTAGCGACATTCACATTTTAGGCTGTCACCATTGGACGGAACTTCCTGTTTTGAAGCCCCAGTTTTATTTTCTCCTCCAATCATCTTCTCCTTCCTTTAATCTTATGCTAAATTAGAACTGCCATTCATGAAATATGCATGTGGCCTGTCACACAGATTGGCTTTCCGTGAGCGGAAGAAGAAATCAAATTTCGGTCTCATTTCAGTTTTTTTTTTTTCATTCTCCAGAAAGCGGGTCTGTCACAACTGTTTTCCCAAATACATCAGCTGTCTGCTGTCTTGCTAAATGCAACGTCTCATGATACAAGCTATGAACCTCAGACAGAATGTCATGGTTTAGATGTCAAGCAACCACAGAAAATATCAAAAATCAAAAGTCAAAAGATATTTAAATTTCACTCCAAGGGAGTCTTTGCAAGATATGTGTGTTGTATGTGTGTACATGAAGGATGCTGCCATGATTATGGCCTAATATGTTTTTATGAGTGTGTGTGTAAGATACAACATGTTTCTTATTATCTTTGAATAGGTAGTATGTTTGTATGTCAGTGGTATACAACAGTTGTATTCTACATGGCATTTTTTATGTTGAATTCTGAAGTCTGATATTTTATCCAATACATTTTTATCCTTCTTATGTTTGTGTATGGTACTCCAGACAATAGCATCTTCTGAGGCAATGCACGTCTTACCTGTTGAGACATTCCAATGGCATCCCCGGTCAGAGTCCAGAGGGGAAAAAGGTCCTCCTCGGCAGAACACGGTGAGTTTTTAAGGCTAAAGTGCTCTCATGTTGGGTGAAGATTCTGTTTCCACACTCTTTTTTGAATTGTTTTGAACTTGACCTTCTCTCTCCCATGGCAACTTCAAATACACAGCGGCAGACATCTAGAGCTTTTTCAGTTACACAGCTGTAGCTCCCCACACATTTCAGAACCATGGACAGCAGCACCCAATGCTGATGAGATGCACCTTGATGGAATTCTATAGTATTTTAGTTGTCTGTATTGCACATGTCACTCTTACACTTGACTTGCATTGCATTTAATATAGCACCACATGTGGCACAAAGTGGTATTACAAGAGAGCCGTGGTAACTTTTAAACTCCAAATAATACCTTTAAAATGTTGTGAAACAGCAAGTCTGTAAAAAAAGATTCAGGTCACTGAAGTACAAACATGATGGCAATTTGGGAGAAAATGCCTCTATGGGTCAATTTAATTAACGCTACTCATTTTTTTTTTTTTTTTTCAACTTTGTCTATCGACACTATTCAATCGGCTGTAAAAGTTTTGCCTATTTGAAATGAATGTGATAGGCAAGTAGCTTATGTTGCACAGCTCATTGCCTCCAAAGTGTGCTTTCTATTTTTTAAAAAGCAAATTGCTGTCATGTGTAATTGTCAATTCAATTTGGTTGCAAAACTGCTGTGATTTGTGCCATCTTTCTCTACCAGACTTCAGATTGCCCATTCAATTGAAAAAAAAAAAAAAACATGTTTTATTCTGTCTGAATGATCTGGGTGTTTTTTGGAATAGCTTACAAAATCAGTGGGAGATATACATATGTTAATTTTGGTTGAATGAATTCAAAGTTGTATGGACAGCATCTTCTTCACCACTACCAACTAACACAGCTATGACATGGCAACCATGCCAGTTATTTTACCATAGTACTTTGACACTAATGCTATGACAAACATGCATTTTGCTGAAGCATAAATACTTCCTAAATGCCTCCTCTGGATGTATCAGTGTTGGCATAAATGTAATCCCTCTGTGCAACTACTTAGAGAAGAACTCATTAAACATATTAGACAATGAACATTAAGCCCCTCAGTGTTATTATGTTACAGTGGCATAAGACCCAAACTATTCAAACAATGCACACCTTCTGAAGCACGCCTCTCTGGCGTATTTGTTTGGTCTCCTTGGTGCCCCTGGTATCCACATACACAATGTGTGCCTGTCTGGAGCTGATAAAAAACAATGATACCCGGCAATGATGACTCCAAGGGCACACAAGGCCAGCGCATGTGACTGGAATATCAGCCGACGCTCCCATGATCCGCTGACACCCGTGAAGAATGGCTTGCATTCCGACAGCAACGGTGATGCTCCGGCAGCAGCGTGCTGTGTATGTGTGTGTGTGTGTGTGTGTGTGTGTGTGTGTGGTATGCATGTGCGCTGGAGTGGGCGGCCATCCATAAAGGCGCTGTCAGATAGCGGCGGTGCTCATTTGGGCTTCTGTTTATTCTGATTAGGGGAACGCTGGTGGGTGTCGGATCGGATTTCGCCCCCCTGGCCCTCAGGTGTTCCCTACGACAGCCACAGCAGAGATATGGGAGAGGGTGGACAGTGGATGTCCTGTGTTATGGCTGCAACAGTTTTCAAATAAGTGATATGAGGATCCAATCATTAAAAAATAATAATGAAAACAAATCTGAGGTGAACTAGGTCACCTGAAATGGGCATCTACAAAGCTACTTACAAAAACAGTATTGCTTATGTTAAATTGTTATGAAATAGCATGCTGGACTGCTTTTTGTTCTCAGTTTTACAGGAAATCGCACTACGTGTCCAGTTAAATGTTAAATATTTTTTTGATTTCCTGTTTGACTGATTTCCTTTGTCCAATTCTCAAGAACATCCGTACTGATGTTTACGCAAAATTACTTCAGATTTAATTCCTCATTTGTCAGTGAAGGTCATACGAGTTGTTTTGATTGATTTGGGTGGGTTATATCAATACCCTTATTAACTCTGTCAGTAGAGGAGCTACAGCTAAGCTGAGCCTAGAAATCTACTATAACAAGGTAGTAATTGCCTTGTTTGCAGACACTGTGCAACGAATGACAGCTAATTCAGGTGCAGCTCAAGGAATGCATCTCACTGTTGTAGTAAGTAACCCTTTAAATGCTTATTGTAGCATTGTCATAATCCAAAAACAATTGAATTAGGATAATGTTGGCATAAAAAGGAAAATAAAACATCGCCCTAAACCTCTGTTGCTGAAACACACTGCCAGGCTTGGGTCTCATGTATGGACTAATGGTTCAGTATGTTCATTTGTACTCTGGTGGGGCGTCAATATTCTATTGAACTATTACAACTTCTTGTTTACACCCGCAAATTGGAAATCGATTATTGACATGGCTAATTAGGTAGCAGAATGCGCATGCAGAGTCTATGCAGACATATTGAGATGATACTGACAGCAAACTGATTGGCTCAACATGCAATGACAAGGCTCTTTGTGGGGCTTTTATGGCTATATGAGTGGATGCTGAATTCGATTTCTGAACACAAAACGGAAATGCTTCGCCCCACTGGCCTATGCACAGGAGGCCATGGTAATTGGTGGACTGTACATTGTACGTGACAGTTTGTTCAAGCGTGTTGCACGATGGGAGTCTTGGATTGAGAGGCCCACCAGGAGTCAGTAATATATCTGTTTGGCTGTGGGGCAATCAGGCAAAGATTCGGGCAGTTTGAGTTTGATAAGGACCTTAACCATGGGGCAGTGTTGAAAAGGACATGGAATGGATGCGTCACTACCAGACATCTCTCTCTTTCTTTCTCTTTTTCTCCCTTTCTCCCTTGCTCCCTTATTCCCTCACGCCCTTGCACCCTCTCTCCCTCTCTCTGTCTTCCTCACCATAGGCAGAGTTCCATTTCCCCCATGCTGTTTCATGCCCCATCTGCATAACCTACTGTACTCTGTCTTTGAGGATGAAAGCATGAAGTGAATTAATGTTTGTGTGTTTGAGTGTTTATATGTGGGTGTTTGCATATGACAACTGTGTTTGTGTGTGTGTGTGAGTGTGTGTCTTTGGGGTTGTTTGCTTTTGTTGTGCTCATATCAGTGTTTGTGTGTGTGTGTGTGTGTGTGTGTGTGTGTGTGTGTGTGTGTGTGTGTGTGTGGGTGGTGTCTGTGTGTGTATGTACACATGGATGGCATGTGTTACCATGTATGACTGCCACTCACTCTCTCTCTCTCCCTCTGTGTGCGTGTGTGTGTGTGTGTGTGTGTGTGTGTGTGTGTGTGTGCCAGTGAGTGAGTATATGTCTATAGTTTTGTGTTTGTTCTTGGTGTGTGCATCTGTGGTGTGGTGTGATGCATATGTAAGCATGTGTACTCTTCTAATCATGTTTGCTCTTTGTGTGCACGCGTGTGTGTGTGTGTGTGTGTGTGTGTGTGTGTGTGTGTGCGTGTGTGTGTGTGTGTGTGTGTGTGTGTGTGTGTGTGTGTGTGTGTGTGTGTGTCTACACACAGGCCCTTCTGCATAATATAGTGCCTCAGTCAGAGGAAGATCTCTGAAGTGAATCAATAAGATCAAACAGGAGCCCTCTCCCTTTGCTTTGTCTGGCCTCTCCTCTCTTCTCTCTCCTCGGGGGCAGGCCATCAGGGGCTAGAGGTCTCCCCAATCCTGTCACTCCAACGCATCTGTCGGAGCAGCCAGGGCTAATGAGAAGACCAGGGAATTTTTATCTCTCTTTCTCTGTCATTCTCTTTCTCTCATTTCTCTCTCTCTCTGTCTCTCTCTCTCTCTCTCTCTCTCTCTCTCTCTCTCTCTCGCACAACTCGAGGAGCACCGCACCCCCCTACCCCCACACCCCCCTCCACTCCCAGCTCTCGGTCAGAACGCCTCCTACCCTACACCTCACCTCACACTCCACACCGTCATGCTCGGGGGGCACTTGAAGGAGGTGAAAGGGAAGATGGAGTGTGGGTGGGAGAGAGGGGAGGAGAAACATTTATCTGTCTGGTTAAATGGCTAAACATCTGGGAGGGAAAAAGGGGAGGTGCGGTAGAGTTTAGTTGTGCCTCTCCGGTGGTGTTGAGATGAGAATGCTGAGGGGGGCTGGAGATGGGGGTTCAGGCGCTGTGCTTTGAACACATTCCTTCAGGAGGTGGGATGCCTGCGCGGCTCCCTTCGTTTTTGTGGCCCTGCAATTATGCTGCGACGCTCATTGATGTTTCCTTTCAACTCCACTTCAAGTGGTTCTGGAGGACAGAGTCAGATAATGATGAGTGCACAAGGAAAAAAAAAACATTATCAACTTCATTAGTGGCCCGATGAAAGAAAAGACAGGCAAAAAAAAAATGTATTTCCCTCAAGCCAATTTGATACATAAACATCATGAAGCAAAGAACATCTCTTTAATGCTGTTAGGGGGGAAAAATACGGCCGATAAAATCGGATGACTGCCGTTGGTCGTCCCTTGATACCTCTCTCAGCTCGGCGGTCTGAAAACGCTGGCACTGCTGCGGCACTGCCCGTCTTTTGCAGCGCAAGTGGAGATAAGAGCGATGTGTGTTTAGAGGGAGTCACATCATCGTGTCAGCGTGTGGCGCCTCGACGCCGGGGCCTGAGTGCCTCACCGGGGCGACGTATCAATCAGTCGGGCGGCTCTCTCTCTCTCGGGCGGCGGACAAATTGAAAGTGTTTCCGCTCTGTCATCTTTCTCACGAAACCTCTTGTACTGATTAAAGTCCCCCCCTCTCTCTCTTCTTCTCGTTCTCACTCACGCTGTCTCTCTCTCACTCAAACTCTTCTTTTTCTTCTTTTCAATCTCTATTTTTGCACACACGCTCTATCTCTATTTCCCCCCTCGTGGGAATGACACTGAAGGCAGAATGCGAGTTAAGGGAGACTCTAGGTGCTGCTCGGTAATGAGGGAGCAAACAGGGAGCTCTTCTCTCTTTGAAGTGGTGCAAAACGCAACAATTAGCCGGATGAGCCAGTGGCTTGTTAACAGGAGTTGGGATTAAATGCATCTCCTCTCCACGCCATGCAATCTATCCCTCATCTGCACTGCACTGTCAGGGAAGAGGTCAGGTGGGGGAGGATGCAGGGGAGGAGAAAGAGTGGTGAGGATGAAGAGAGTCTAGCGATTTGGGCAAGCCCCCCTCTCAGTTCAGTGTTCTGTGTCATCGTGGGTCTCCACTGACATGTCATGTGGCTTTGGAAGAACGAGGAAGGTGCTGAGAGGGGAGGAGGAGGAGGAGGGGTCTGATGGAGTGGGAGGGGTTAGAGCGCTTCCCTGCCCAGCCTATCCGTGGATCCATGCCTACTGGGCTGGCATCGGACTCTCTCGTCAGTCAAACTGATGTGGTAAACAGTTCAGTCAATATGATAGACTGTAAGCTGCTGTCTGCTCACTGTCAATCAATCAATAGCCAGGAAAATAGCAATTAATGAGGTTGCAAGATCTGTCAAAATGGCTCTTAATACTACTTAAATGTGTTAAACTGGCATCTGCTTGTGATGCCTGAAAAATAAATCAATATCATACTACATGTTAGTGCAATTGATCCATTCCATTTTCTAATATTTGTCTAAAGGCAATACTACTAGCCATGGCAACACGATGTTATCATATTCACTCATCCTGTCAGAGTGCATTGCATCCAGGGAGAGCCGAGGAGAGACACTATGAGTGATCGCTGTGAATCTCCGTTGCTCCGTTCCCTAGGCAGAGCTGTCTGAGTGATGCCGTCTGCAGCATGGTTGCCTGGTGCTGTCGATTGAGCCCATGTTTTGGCGTGCCGTCGAGAGCTCTGCCTTGTCTCCTGTGGCCTCCGCTTCTTCTCAACCTTTAACCACGCGACGTGATCGACAGCTCTCCCACTTGCGGGTCGATCGTTTCCACGCTGGCACCGGTCATTCAAGGCGGCAGTGGCCGACGGCTAATAGAGGAAACACAGCACATTCTCGAGGCTCATATGCTTTTTGTTCACGCGTGGCTATGATGTGGGAAAACGGTGTGGGGAGGATCATGGGGGAACATGAGGTGATTGGGTCTCAGACACGGCTCGACATTAAAGCGGGAATGCTAAAAGGATTGTTCTCTTGACCTGCCTGGTATATATTACAAGGAAATGAAAGGCAGGGTATTACACAAAGGCTCACTCATACAGAATGCCTGTCATCTGCCAGGTAAGTGTCAGTCCTCAGCAGCACACCTCCTCTTAGGACAATATGGAGACTCTTAGGCAGGAGAATTCAGCACTAAAAACCAGGCAGACCCATCTGGAGGCCCAACTACTCGATGTAACAGAGAGAAACAACACACACACACACACACACACACACACACACACACAGACACACACACACTTACTCTTACTTCATGCAATCCCTTGTTAATTGTTTCTGTGACTCATTTCCTGGTTTACCTGGAGACACCCATCTGCATGTGCAGCCTTCATACCTGCACCATGGAGCACAGAAAGATGAGTGATTACAATAGCATGAAAGTGTCCTCTTTATAACAGGATGATGTTTTTAGTTCCGTAGTAGTTTTGATGTGACAAAAAAAAAAACTTTACTCCTGGTGTACCCCCTGCTATGTTTTCAACAAAGACACTGTACCATGGGAAAGCCTTGTGATTGCTTTGGGAATTGTCTTTGTTTGGGTGGCAAATGGGTGGAAAAGGAGATAACCTTAGCCTCAAGTGATGGAGACACAACAGGAAAGAGTGAAAGAGAAAAAAAGAGAGAAAGAGAGAGGGATGGATAGAGAGGGATCTTCAGACCCTGAGGAGTGACCAGGGTCTTTCCAATCAACCATAGTGCACTTAAACATAGCCCGCATCACCATAGAAACAGGCATGTAATGCGGTCAGTATACGGTGCGGTGGCATGTGTGCCCCTCTCGAGGGGATTGTGGGATTGCGAGCGGAGGCAGGAAGGCACACACCTCGCAGCAGATCACTATTGTGTGTGATAGTCCACTCAATCATCCGGAGGAGGGAAACTCCCAGGCAAGCAATCACGCTCTCTGAGACGACCATGGAGATGTGCACCGCGTCTCACCCCAGTCCCAGCCAGGCCTTATCAAAGAGGCTGTTGATGTGGAGCGTGGATTTCAAATCGTCTTTGCGGGGGCCCTGCTCAGTTATTTATTTATCTTTTTTGCAGATTGCATCCACTGGGTAAATTTAATGAAAAAAGATGAGCTTTGAGCGTTGTGTACTTAAAGATATTGTGACATACATTGATTTCTGCAAAGGCTGAATTTAAATGTAAATTTGGAAGTGCATGCCCACACGTCCACACACACACACACACACACACACACACACACACACACATATACACACACACACACACACACACACACACATGTGTATATCTACACACATGTGTACATACTGTACACGCACACACCTACAACTGGGTGAGCGTGATCAGCCGAGTGTCTGACAGTGATGAATTACAGTCACATATGCGCAGTAATAAGTAGGTCCTGAGTCCCTCCAGTGCTCCGCATAGGGACAGCTCCACTCTGGAGGCTGCAGGCTTCGAAACACAGCAGACCAGCTCTAACAGACCGCAATAAAGCCAACTCCATCTACAAGTGAACTTTCTGAACACACACACACACACACACATTGCACATGTGCACACACGATGAATTGACATACATGTGCACCTACATTAATCTTGAAAAGGGATATAAGTGTGGATTATTCCACATAACATGCTTGTTGAGTCTTACTATCAAAAGTATCAAAAGAGGAAAATAAGCTCTGAAACTTAGTCATGAATATATTATCCTCTTTTTGCATTCAGTATGCTCATGTGTACAAGTTTGATGGGCAGACAGTCTAGAAATACATACGCATAGCCATATGGTATAAGTCCTCGTGCACATCCCGATTCAGTCAAGCTATGCTGTCTAATTGTTGTCTGAGCCTCCCTCTCTGCTCCCATCTTAGCATAAAGCTCATAATCAAAAAGCACTCTACCCGTCTCAGACCCAATTAATTAATGTTAAGTACATGTTAAGGCTTAATTGATATCCCGGGCACCATATGGCACTGAGTCATAGTTAATTACAGCACTCACGGCGTGCTCACACCACCACAAACAGAACGCCAGTGTCTGTCGGAGACTGGGGGCGCGCAGCGGTGTGTGACGGTCCCCTGTCTCACAATCATGAGCTCCAGGATCGGACCGTTAATTATGCCGAATGAGTTTTTATTAATGATGTGAGAGCCGGGATGCGCGGGTATTAAAAAGCATTACGGGAGCCATTTCCTCGCTGAAAATGTGGATTTCACACTTAATAATGCTGAAATCCGAGCTAATCTTAAGGCTGATTTCGGGATTCTGTGGAGCGTGATACTAGGGGGTGGCACCAGCTTTCTTGTTTTGATTGTGAACTGAGACTCTTGATAGTTACGTGTGAACAGAAGATTCAGTGTGAGCAACTGAAAGTGTGTGTGTGTGTGTGTGTGTGTGTGTGTGTGTGTGCACTCCAGCTAGTTATACAAACTCAGTGTTTACAAAGGAGTTGTGCAAACATTTTTGAATTTATTTTTAATCAAGATGCTTTTATCCTTTATCCAGGGGCATTTGTCTGTAACTCTGGTAAAGCAAGGCACTGGTGTTGCTATATGGTTGACCATGGCATGTTTCCAACATACATATATCCACTGCACAGTCTATAGTCTATTTTACTTAAGCATCCATTATAGTAGATACAGTATAGTGTAAGTATCAGTGCAACACCACTAACTAAAGAAGTTTGGGAAGACAATATGCTGCAGCTCTCTATGTGCTGTCCTGGCCTGTGCAATCTTAGTGAACCCTGAGCCTCCTGTGATCACGCTGTACTGATGAGGAGGGAGGAAGACGGGGAGGATGATTAATGCAATCAGAGGCAGCATCCAGGCTGATCACGCTGAGCTCCTGGACGCCTGCTGTTTTATTACCAGGTGAGCTGGAGGCTTTTGTGGAAATCCCCTAGACTGACTATCACTCTGGGCCAAGGTGGAACGGGAGATTATCAAATGGGCAAAGAGGTGATTACGGTATTAGAACCCTCAAACAGGCCTGTCTCAGTCCATAACCTGCTCAGGTGGACCTGAGGAGCTATTAAAAGGTCTGGATAGGTTGGTCTACATTCGGTGGTGACAAGTGTACCCTCTGCAATAGCCTTGTCCATGGTACACTTAGATGATAATATTTATTTGACTTTGTCCACAGTAAATATTTTGACAACATATTTTCGTCTGTTTTAGAATGTCTTAGAATGTATTTTATTTGTACTGTAGATACTTGCATCATTGATTTTAACAGAATTATCAACATCAGCTTGACACCATAGGAGAGGATTGATGCGTTTTTCTACTCTCAAAGAAGTATTTGACAAAATCTATTTTTTTTGTTTATTTTATGCCTATTGTGTAGTTTAAGGCTGTTTTGAGACTGTACATATGAAAAAAACAATAGAACAATAGAATAGAAGGGGAATTGATTATGTATATCTTGCAAACACAAATAAATTGCATTGCACAAATAAAAAGGTGCACAGCAGTTGGCGAGACTGTAAAGTGTGACTTTTATCCCCCCCAAAATAAATTGCTTGCTGCACCAGAGGACCTCACACTAATCACAGCCTGATGAAGAGACAATTACACTGACTGCCAGCACCATCAGGAGCTATGGGGCTCTCAGCTCATTTTAGAAGCTGCCTGTAAAAACATTGGACCAATTTGGTGCATAATCACATTCACACAAAATCACATCCAGTGTGAGTCTTCTCAAAAGTTCTATGAGAATCCAAAACAAGGGAAATCATTTTAATTGACTGTTCCCAGCCTAAGCCAGGATTGGTTATTGTTGATGCCTTAAATAAGACTGCACGGTATCAGTGGCCAATTTGGAGATTGCAAGGTTTACTATGGAAACCGACTGAAAAGTATAAGATCAATAAGATCAGAAGACTGTTACACAAAAAATTACCCAAGGGACAGCACTCCTAACCTTTAGGACACAATAATAGTTAGATCACTTTATGCTACATGTACGGTATTTGCTCACCAAAACTTGATAGCTCACCAAGGTCCAAGGTCACCCAGATCTAAAACTGGTGCAGTGCAAAATAACATGAGTTTAAAAAAAACAAAGGATTGCTGTTAATCAAATGTGTAACAACCATATTATAACCCTGTTACCAGTTAGCATGTAATAAATGTGAATGTCTCTATATTTTCTCGTTTAGTGCCTGTGTGGTAAATACCAGACTTTCCTTTTAGATTTCTAGAGAGTGAGAGGGAGAGAAACAGAGAGAGAGAGAGAGAGAGAGAAAGCTGCTAAAGGAGGACCACTGCTGTTCTGTTAACGGATGCCACCGTGAGCACTTCCTCTAATTTGAGCATTCAGCAGCGAGCGCTCCCCAGTTTTCCATCTCTCCTACCGGCTCCAGATGTACCCACCAGATTGCTGTTTCCACGGAGGGGACCATCTGGACCCGGGGCAACGCTTCCCCCTTGAGGAAACATTATTATTTTGAGAACTTTTTAGATCAGTGCGCGTCGCTGCTGGAGGGAGGGCGCTCCGAGAGTTGGCCTCACTCCCTCTCAGCTGGCCTGGATAATGTGCTCATGTCGGCAGTCGGCCCTGTTTCTGCAGGACAGCTCATAGAGAATATGTGTGGAGGAAAAGAATGATGAAAATTGTAAGAGAATTGTCTTCCTGCGTTGAATGACCTAAAAGATCATCGGTGTTCATGACATTTGTAAGAAGTTTGATCTTGGTGTATGTATCTTCCTGTTTTTTTTTGTTGTTGTTGTTGTTTTTTCATAATCACAATTGAAATCAACCACAGTTATGTGATGATGGAGGGAGATGGATGGGTCCCAATTAATAAGAGTCAGAAAGGAGAGATCACTTATATCTTTTTTTAGGGTCAGACAACAAAGTAAAATTTGCTGAAAGTTTTCTAAGTAGCGCACAGTGACTGTTGACTGTTGAGTGATTTATTGTTGAGTGCAATTTATTTGTTTACCCTTTTTTTTAAGGCTCCATATTAATCACCTGGTGGCATTAATACACTACTTTCAATCACTGTCTGTCCCATCAGCACAAAATGCAAGTGCTGTTGGGGATTCATGGAGGAAGTCTCTTTGCTGTGCATCCATCTAATGAAAGATCTGAGAAGGCACTCATAGACATCGTGGAAAAGTCAGAAAATGAGAAAATGCCGATCATTTATACAAAATGTTTATTGCACAGTTCATTATGGAGGAACATTTGATGTGAGACAGACACTCATATTTTTCACTCTCCCTTGTACACACACACACACACACACACACACACACACACAGACACGCACACAAACGCATACATACATACATGCAAATTAGAGAAGTAGTTGAAAGGACTATTAAAGTTGTGCAAAACAATTATTACAGGGATGTTATACTTAAGCAATAAGCCCCGAGAGGCCGTAGGTTACGCTGATTCTACAACAGCTAAGGGCAGTTTCTTGTATCTGTATCTGTTTATATATAATAAAAAATAATCTTATTTTACAAACTAATCTTTTCAAATCGATACACATGAAAGACATAGCAAGTAGCCTATGCTCAGATGGAGCCTGAACAGCATATTCCGATTCTAAACAACTGGTTACTAGGTATGAAGTATTGTCTTCTGTAGGACTGGTTTTGCTCATCATGAAGACTGCTCATGTTCATTGCAATAGTACTCCAAAACATTTGTTCCTTTTCCCTTCTTTAATAGCTACCTTTTCCAAACAATCCTACAATCATTTCTTATTCTGTCAGCCCCACTAATGCCCTCTTTTCAGACACCCCTGATCTCTTTGATGCTGGAATCATTACTCTCACCAGCTCATTAGCAAACAGCCTTTTATTGTTCCCTTGGAGACTCATCAGGATGCTTTTCGTATATCATCACTGGATCCTTAATTATAAACGCCTTCATGTCTTCCATTCACAGCCCTTAACTGCAGCCTAACAAGCATAAAGAGGCTCAACGTTTAGTTAATCTTTTCTTTTTCTAAAACCTTGAGTTTAATTAACAGCTTTCATTAAAAAAAAAAAAAAGAATGCAATTTGTTTGACTACAAACAAACAACAAAGACATGTGGTGGTTTATTTTGAGATCTGTAATTAAACTGTCCTCTTGACGTTTTTTCCCCCCCCCTCTACCCCAGCCTCGGCCCTTCTTGATTCAGCAATTGGCATTTCTCTCATGCGGACAGTCTCCCGGCGAGTGAAACCAGGTCTGTCTGATTTACAAGACAGCGCCTGCCAGCACTGCTGGGGTGTAGCATCACAGCGTTGACAGCGAGCCAGTTCGGTGGAGGACGGAGTGAGTGAGATACAATCAGGTCTTTATCAGAGCTCTCCATCAGTCCTTTGCTGCACAGGGGGAGCTGGAGACTCATTTGTCAGAGTAGCTTGCAGAGAGAGAGAGAGAGAAAGAGAGGCTCTGCTGGAGCAGGGCTCTTGAGTTTTGGTGGTGTCTGTCGGCCCTCCCCATACAAACAAGCAAAGGCTCAGAGCAAAGTCAGATGCCTACCTTTACTGTGATGATTTGGGATCCCGAGGTGATGCTGTTGTTGACTTAGTGGAGCTGTATACAGTACGCTTGGCTGTGGGTTGCCAGGATGGCTCTCAGCCTGTATGGAAAAATGCCAGTTAGATCCTTGTTCCTGAGTAGCCTATTGAATGTCTGGCTACAGAGTATAAAATAGGCCTTTATGCACATAACAGTTCTCTATGAATCCCATATGGTTATGATGTGAGAGCCCAGTGATTCTGGTGCCCACCCTCCATGTTGTAAAATGGTGGTTACATGCCTAGCTACCTGCATTTGTACCTGGCTTCAGGCTGCCTGAGTGGTACTAGAGACACTGTGGGGAGTGATGTGTGCAAAAATGGGATCAAGGATCCAACCAAAACTGTAGTGCATGAGAGGGACATCACAAGAGTGAAAATCCCAGGCACTGTGAAACAGGACAGGGTTGTCAATGAAATGAATTCGTCCCAACATTTCCATAATGCTCCAGATGCTGTATCTCTTGAAGTGGGCAGTCTGTTGTTTGGTTAAAGGCATACATGGTGGGATGCATAACAGGGACACTACACACTCGTGAAAAGCAAAACTGGAGAGGGGCAGTGTAGTGAGAAAGGGTACATAGTGGGTGTGCAATGAGTACACCCTTGACTTCAGGCTTGTAGCCCAGACTGTTTACTAAGAGTTTTTCTGCTCTGCATGCTAAAAATCACAAAAAAAGACACTATAAATGGAAGTGCTTTCCACTGTAGCAGAAAACAGAAAACAGCATGGCATTAGTTGAGAGAGAAATAGGGAGTATGTATGCAGATATGAAAACATTATATTTTGTGAACCAAGTTGCATAGTTCCAAGTTCCAAGTTCCAAGTTGCACATCAACATTTGGAACAGAAATACGTTTGGAGTGTGTTATATTGTGGATGAAAATCTTTTCCTTTGCTTAGAGGGATACAGTGCTATAATGGCTTGCTGAAGCACTGTCAACGATGAGAGCAGCATTTCATTTCCTCGGTTATTTAGGAAACATTACTTCCATTTCCGTTTATTAGTGATGCTAGTACAGAATTGAAAATTATTTATGTGTGTTTTGCATTACAAATCTCTTTGTTATCATTCAGAGCATTTCAATAAACATTCACAATTAATCACTTTTTTGAAGTTTAGTAAACAGCTGTCTAATATTATAGACATCAACATCTGTTGTCATGGTGAATGATACCTTTAAAACAAAAACACACACAAACCTTGGCAGGTTGATTGACAGCTCTAATATACAGCCAATAAAGGCTGATAGACACAAGAAAGTTAAAGATGCAGCATCAAGACAAAAACGATTTGAATAAGTAGCATTTCTACAGTGCTTTTCATTGTGGGTCCATTTGTGAAACTTCCATCTTTTCATACTTTCACAAAACTGACTTTCATTGGCTGTCCCTAAGTACAGTCTGACCATTGACAACACTAAGCCCAAACCCATAAGACATACGTATTTTGATGGTTTATGAAGCTCAAATGAATCCCACTGTTAACATGGTTGGTTTGATTGTCTATTAGTGAATCTTGCCATGTCTCGCTGGGCCAGGATGTTCAGTCCTCATGGAAGAATACATTATGCTGTTTGACATCCTTTTTTTAACATCACATGAAAACATACATGAATGTATAATCACGGAAACAAGAAAACGACAAAAAAAACAAACAAACTCAGAAACAGCCTATGAATCAGTCATTTAAGCACACATTTGCAACATTGTGACACGCTGCCACATACACTGAGCAAACCATGGATTTGAGTGGGTGACTAGCGAGTGTGGATGCATGTCCCTGTCCTCTGGGGACCGTCTGACGTGACGGGGGTGTCAGCGGGATTCCACCGGTCGGAAGCAGACCGCATCCCTGGCACCAGAGACAGAACGAAAGGGAACGTCACACTGGCATAGATAAAGGGAGGCGCATATTGCCACCGGAGGAGCCCTCTTCCTCTTGGTGTCTCTCCCCCTGTCGTCCCGAAATGAAAGGCGAAGAAAGGAGATAAAGTCACCGACAGGGAGCTGATGGAAAGTCGGGATGCACGGAAGGAAATGGGGTTTCAGGGAGATGAGGACTGTGTGTGTGTGTGTGTGTGTGTGTGTGTGTGTGTGTGTGTGTGTTTGTGATGAGTGTAGAGTGAGAGTTTGTGTTTCAGTGTGTATCTGTGTGTGCAGTAGTAGTTGCTGCACACACAGAATGCACTTGAATAAAAGACCGATTCAAAGTGAGACTTACTCAGTGAGTATAGAATAGAACACTACCATGATTAATGTCTGATTACTACATTTATCTCAAGTGTTTTGAGTAGGCTTGTTTTTTTTTTCATCATTGTTCTCTGCAGTCATCCACACTGTCCTTTGCATTAGTGTTTTGCCTTTTTTCCATCTGGTAAAGATAGCTTAAAACATAACATCTGTTAAGGACAACTGTCAGGCATTCTTTATCTCTCCATTTTTTCTCAATTGTACCTTCATTCCTTCCTTCCTTCCTTCCTTTCTTTCTTTCTTTCTTTTCCTATCTGCATATGCACACAGGAGGATATTAAAAGCAGACACACACAGCGTGTGGGCTAATTTGAGCCCACCTCTAATGGGACTAGCTGTCCAGGAGCAGCACGGCGCAGCGTGAAACCACGCACCTGGGGACGTGCCACCAACCATCCCACCTCTCAGATCTCCATCCGCCTTTCCGGGGGAACAGAGAGCTCCCCCGCTGCACCGGGTCAGGGGTGAAGGTGGAGGTGGAGGTGGGGTGGGGGGAGGCGAGAAAGATAATGATGCTATTAGGATGGTTCTTCAGGTCCCTTCCCCAATGCTCTTATTAATAAGGCTTCATCAGAAGACAGCAACAGAAGGGGAAGAAGCTGGAGGCTTCTGTGTGTCTGTGACTCTTAATGCGGCCTGTGGTATATTAGGCAGCCTCAAAAAAGTGACCCAACTGAAGCCGTTTGTACAAAATTGCTGTACAACAGTGCTGTACAACTTCATTTGGGATCATTCTGGGATGTTTGCTGAGAAGTATGAATTATTGATAAAACACCTGATTTTTGAGGAGATTAATTATGGTGTCCTCACACACAACATACACTGTCCCTTTAATTATTTACTATCTCTACAGTCCCTTGAATTATTTACAATTGTATAACAGTGTTGAGCTTACAAAGCTTGCAAAACTTACAGAGGAGACAGAATGTTTCCTCACGGGTCTAGTACTGAGCATATCCACATCCCCAACTTGGCTTAACTTTTCTTTCCAGAGAAACTTTCTAATCAAACTGTACAGTTGATCTTTTCTTACCTTTGCATCAGTCAGATAAATGTACCCTCAACCAAATGGAACTTAGATGAGAGGCAGTGGCGTCGTTAGACCTGGGCATTCGGGGCTATAGCCCCGGATCCTCTGGGGATAGCCCCGGATCTATGGGCCGTCAACAACAACAAAAACTCTAATCGTGAATGAAATAAATAGCCCCGTAGAAGAGACTTTTGTGTTTTGTGTCCATTGTGTGCATTAACAGCAGCGCAAGACAATCTGACGTGATCTGGGCAGCCCTCATTTGTTGCAAAATGTTGCAATTTCAATTCTCCTCTACGCTATTACGCATTGCTGTTTCGTGCTTCTACTAACTAGCCTTAGCGAAACTAGATGTACCGCATAGCGGTACAAAATATGACCGCCGCTCAGTCCTGTACATCCGTTCCGCGAAAATAAATCACACTTCAATTTGTCTCCATATTTTACTCCATCCCCCACTCTTGAAACTTTTGTGTATGCTTGTTTGGCATGCCTGAGTGTGTGTGTGCGGCTGCACAGAAAGTAGCCTACTGGTGCTGAAAAGGTGAATAGATTGTAGAATAGCCAAAGAAGATGTAGCATTGTTATAAAACCTTTAAAATCTCTAAACAATCACAAGTAGGGCAGTTCATCACAGTTCATCCATTGCAACTGGATTGATGAAAGGTCACTTACATCTGTTATTTATTTATTTATTTATTTTTTATGTATTTTTAAACAAAAACATCTCTGTCAGTTCCATGCCGTTTTCAACAACTATCAAAAACAAAGGTCATTTTTGGATGGATGGATTTGTTGTGAATGTTTCTTCTTCTACATAAGATTTTAGTCATCTTTAGTTCATGTAATACTTTATTGTCAATGCACAAATTAAGTAACAGTAGTCTGAAACGTTATTGTTAATGCACAAATTAAGTAACAGTAGCCTAGTCTGAAACGAAATGCTGTTTTACATCTAACCAGTGGTGCAAATAACTGACATGTCCAAATGGGCCTTGATGAAATTAAACTAGACTGTTCATACACATTTTAACGGGCCAAAGTTGAAGAGCTTTTGTCCGTTATTGTTAGTGCAAATATAGGCTGATTCATGTTCCCTTGCATTGTTTAACTGAGGTCCATGGCTAGTCTGGCTTTCATCAGACCAAGCTCAATCTTTTAAGAAATCAAAAAAAATAAATAGCGGGCAGATCAGATCCGCAGGTTCACCCAGCCTAGTCCATAGGCACCCGATATTGTTTAATTTTTCCGATTGAGATATACACGCTCTGGCTATTCTAAATGCAAAAAATGCATCAGGGAGTTATGACAAAACGGTAACTAACAAACTAGATCCTAATAGAAAGCTGTTAGCTTCCCTAAGCTACAGGTAGGAATATAAGGTAGGCCTATTTACAACATAAATTGTCAATAGGCTTTGCTGGCGACACAAATAAAATCTCCTTTGAAACCAATGGCTTACGAGCCTTACAGTATCAAGCGGACTTAAACTGTCATATCGTGGAAAAAAAGTTGTAATAACATTCACGCAGCTCCATGAGTCAAGGAAAGCGAATGAATTAGCCCTTCTAAATGGGACCCACTACACAGTAGCTTAAGGTGTGTTGCTAAAGCAGCCATAATGAAATGAAGGTGTCATTGTTTGGATACTTCACAAAACGTGCTTTTAATTTCACAGACTACAACTACCAAGCTGTAATCAAAGCACATCGATTCCCCTCTCACACCCTGCACACACTTAAAACAAAATATACAGGCGTCTCAGTCTCCCGCATGTATAGGCAAAACTGTATCAGACCGATTGTAACGTTGGTAAATCTTCCATTGCACAGAATGATTTTGTAGCACGTGCAATAAATGACAGTCGAAAGATACAAACAGTGCTGCTATACATTTGCTTGGTATAACCGCATTTATAGTTTTCTACAAATGCAATAAATCAAATGCCTCCATCACTCAACCAACGCTTTAACGGTAACATTACTTAGGTCCTTATTGATATTACAAGATTAACGTACCTGCAGTAAAACCAAGCATGTCCGATAAACATCCTCAGATTTATTTCGGCTTCAAGAAGAAATGGGAATTACACTTCATGTGAACATCGTCCCATCCTTATTAGATGTTAAGCTGCGGTAAATTACAGTCCTTGTATGAAGCGTCCATTGTTTTTTCCAACCCACTTTTAACTTCCAACAAAATTACGTCTCACTGCAACGATCGCCATCTAGTGGACAAGCGACTACTTCTCGCCAATACTGAAAATGCAGCCATGATGATGATGATGATGAATATTTATTTTGGCTTTCTTTTAATCCTACTGAATTTGTAATTATGTATCGGACGTTCTAATACCGATAGTATGTGGGTGCCTGTGTGTGTGCATGTATATGTGTGCATCGCCATTTACAGGCCAATGAGTGTACAGTCACTAAATATACACATAACCTAATTTTTTTAGACCCCCCAATGGATGAAATTCAACGAAACTTGGCATACCCCCGGAGAATGCCAGGTCAATCATACACATAAAATTTTGGTGCAGTTCTGAACATCTTAACTGAAGATAGGGGCGATTAAAGCAGAATAATATTGCATTTTCATTTTTTACCGGGGGGTGGGGGTGCAAATCACAAATGAGTGATTATGAGCCAGGTTGATGTAGGCCAACATACCATAAAAAGATTCTTCATCCTCAGTGCCACGGTTCAGGTAGTTATTTAGGAAAAACTGTTTTTTTTTTGCGGTTCAGGGGCCCAGCGGGGGGGGGGGGGGTTGGTGGTGGTCCCCGGGGGCGAAATGAATTTTTTCATAAAAAAAGTCTAGTGGGCTACATACCCACCAAATTTCATGTACCCGGTGGTTCGGTGTCCCGGTATCAATGACCAAAAATTCAGGGAGTAGATGACGGGAAAAAAATCTTGAATTGTGTGCCTGTGTGCGTGTACAAATTTATGTTTATGTGTGTGTGGGTGTGTGTGTGTGTGTATGTGCGTGCTTGTGTGTTTGCCTGCGTATGTGTGTTTGTGCATGTGCATGCATCATTACATATGTCTACTGTGTGAGTATGTGTCATACATTATGATTACTGTAAATGTATGTGTGTGCGTGTGTATCTGTTTATGCACATGTGTGCACATGGAATGGGTTAACATGACCCTGGAGGCAAACATATGGAAAAAAATTGGTCATCCTAGGGCCCTACAGTTCTCAAGATATTCACAGAGAACTGTGTCGCCCCACCTCCTTTAGGGGGTCCAGTCCAGCAGGGGGAGGGCTACAGATCAAAAACGAAGAATGACGGTTCCATGCTATCCATGTGGGGTACATGCCCACCAAGTTTTGTGTACCCGGTCTTTCAGTGTTCGGAATCCTTGTTGGTGTAATCGTCACTAAATGTACACATAAATTATTTTATTGTAAGGCCCTCCATGAACGAAAGTACACAAAACTTGGCATGCATTCGGAGGGTGTCATAATGATCCTACACTTTTAATTTCGTGCAGTTCTGACCTTGTCAGCCAGAGATATTGTGATGAAAACACCTAATTTTTTTGCTTTTAATTTTTTAACTAGGTGGCGCTATACATGAAATAAGTGGTAATGGGATGGGTTGACATGCCCCCTTAAGACCAACATACATAAAAAAAGGTGGACCTCCTAGGCCCTACGGTTCTCGAGATATTCACAGAAAACTGTCTCCGGCCACCTACAGGCCAGTTGGTGTATAGTAACATAAATTAATTTATTGTGTGGCCCCCATGAACAGAATTCCACAAAACTTGGCGTGCATACAGAGGGTGTCATAATGATCCTACACTTCCAATTTCGTGCAGTTTTGACTATGTTAGGTCACAGATGCCTTCAATTACAACACCTCATTTTACTTTTTGTGTTTAACTAGGTGGCGCTATACATGAAATGAGTGGTTATGGAATGGGTTGACATGGCCCCTTGAGATCAACATACAAAAAAAAATGGTCCTCCTAAACCCTACGGTTTTCGAGATATTCACAGAAAACTGTGTCTGCCCTACCCTCCTTTCGGGGGGTCCAGTCCAGCGGGGGGGCTACAGATCAAAACGAAAACGATGGTTCCATGCTATCCATGTGGGGTTACATGCCCACCAAGTTTTCGTAATACCCCCGGTCTTTCAGTGTCCCGGGAATCATTGACGGAAATTTGGGCATGCAAAAAAAAAAAAAAAAAAAAAAAAAAAAATCTGACTAAACCTATATGACCGCCGCTTCGCTGCGCGGCGGTCATAATAAAGATCAATATAAGGACAAATGGATATTAGAAGTTTATTTAGAAAAAAAAAAAGGGCAGAGCAGGGACAAGAAGTGGAAACTCTTCAGTGTGTCATCATCTCCCGCAACCCAGGAGGACATTTCGATCAGCTCAGTTTCAATATATCGTGATTTACTATTGAATCACATGCGCAGTAAATAAACCTTAAATACACCTCCAAGCAATGCATGTTGGGCTTAATTTTGACAGAATGGAACTTTTTCTTTGGGCAAAAGTTCGTGATATACAACCCAAATGCATTGCTTTCAAGGCACCCATAGCCCATTAATTGAAGGGGATGACGTCCGAAATGTTTATCCCGAGATGAACGCTCACACCTGTCAAGTGCACGACAGAGGTGCATGACGATGTTTATTCTACAGGCTATTTTAATGTGATATTTGGGGTGTTGTATGTGGTGCACTTTGGCAGAAGAGACGTTCTCCTCAGGGGCGCCTGCAGGAATTAATGCTATGGTACGCACACCCCCCCCCCGCAAAAGAAATAATTCACTCGTGAACAATATTTGTCCGTTTTAGGTCCGTGCATTGGTCAGTCAGCAAAAAAAGTAGCCTACATAGCATAACAACATCCACATGCAATAATACAACGACAACGTCTACAATGACCTATTCATTTGGACAACTTGATACAGCCCTATACAGGCTAAAGTTACCTTTAGTTCAATTCAATTCAATTCAATTCAAGAATGCTTTATTGGCATGACAAGCTCACTTATATTGCCAAAGCAGTTATACAATAAATCTGAACACATACATGTCAGTAGATTTACATAGGAATAAAATAAATAGGTAAAATAAAGTAAAATGTAGTGTATGATGCAGTGTGTGTGTTTTGTATGTGTGTTGTGTGTGTGTGTGTTGTGTGTGTGTGTGTGTGTGTGTGTCTTGTGGCGTCTTGGTATGTAAAACACCTGTCTGCATGTGTCTGTGTGTGTGTGTCTGTGTGTGTATTTATTTGGTGATATAGGTCACTCATTGTCCCTCAGATTGTGGCATGTTGATACATATTGGGCAGCAAGATATGCTTTATCTCCTTCTCCTAATAATATCTTTAATTTTGATATGTCATTAAGTTCATTAAAATTAGGAATTTCTGAGTTAAATTTGTTGAAGAAAAGGTTTCTTGTTTGATTGAAGGATGTACATTGTAGGAGGAAGTGCATCTCTGTCTCGACCTCACCTGTCATGCAGTAACCACATATTCTGTGTTCTTTTTGGTTTGCCATGATTTTCTGAGTCTTCCTTTTTTTCGATTTCCAATTTGTGGTCACTTAGCCTGTATTTGGTTAGGGTCAGTCTCTGTTTTCTATCTCTGACAGTATTAAGATATTCTGCTATTTTATATTCTCGGTTTTAGGGACATATAGCATTGTAATCTACTTTGATTTTTAGTTTCTTCTTTCCAATATTCCAAATAGGCTACTTTACATTGTTTCATAATTTGGTTTACTCTGATTGATTTTTGGAAAACAGTGTTGTTGTGAGACTGATCAGAGTGGGTGTGTGGTAAGGCAGTTAGTCTCTGCAACAACTGGTGTAGGGGACTTTTTTCTGGGTTCAGCTCTTGGGTTTGGAGGGCTTTTAGAATGAAGGGTGTCTTGTGGGCTGGATTTAAGGTGATTCAGAAAATTGAGTGCTCTTTTGTTGATGTTAATGATTAGTGGGTATCTACCTAATTCAGCTCTACATGCATTTGTTGGTGTTTTTCTCTGTACTTGTAGAATGTGTCTGCAGAACTCAGCATGTAGGGATTCTATTGTGTGTTTGTCCCAGTGAGTATAGCTATGATGACTGAGTGGACCCCATACTTCACTACCATACAGCGCAATGGGCTGGATGACACTATCAAATATTTTTAGCCAGATTTTAATTGGAATTTGGAGACTATAAAATTTTCTTTTAATTGCATTTAGGGCTCTTCGAACTTTTTCCTTTAGTGCATTCACTGCCATATTAAAACTGCCTGATGCTGTCATTGTTATACCTAGGTAGGTATAACTCATGGTGTAATGGGGATGATAGAATTGTTTATTTTAAATTGGTGTTTGTTTTCTTGGCATTTGGCGTTTTGGAAAATCATTACATTTGTTTTGTCTAGGTTTATCTCTAGGGCCCAGGTCTTACAGTACTTTTCTACTATGTCTAACTGTAGTTGTAGACCTTTTTCAGTAGCAGACAGTAGAACCAAGTCATCAGCAAAAAATAGAGACTTCACCTCTCTATCTAGGAGGGAGAGGCCAGGATCGGGACATTGCTCTAACTGGATAGCAAGTTCGTTTATATATATATTAAATAACGTCGGACTTAAATTACAGCCCTGTCGGACACCTCTCCCTTGGGTGAAGTATTGGGTTATTTCTTTTTTCAATTTTAACAGCACATCTGTTATTTAAATACATGGTTTTAATTAGGTCATACACTTTACCCCCTATTACACAATTTAGTAGTCTAAAATAGAGCCCTTCATGCCAAATAGAATCAAACGCCTTTTTAAAATCAATGAAACAAGCAAATATCTTGCCATTTTTGTTTGGTGAACATGTTTATTAATTAAGGTGTGGGCGATAAACATGATCGGGTAATGCGGTGTTTTGGAAGGAAGCCAATTTGATTTTGCTTAGAATGGAATGTGTATCAAGAAAATCTGCTATTCTCTTGTTTAAGATACTGCAGAACAGCTTTCCCAGGCAACTGCTGACATATGCCACGATAATTAGAGGGTTTGATTTGTCCCCTTTTTTGTGGATGGGGGAAATCAGCCCTTTACACCACATGTCAGGAAAATGTCCTGACCGTAGTATGATGTTGAACAATTTCAACACTGCACCCTGCATCTCTGGGGTGCTGCATTTAAACATTTCATTTTTTAATGCTATCTGGACCACAAGCTTTCCTTGGCATTGAGCATTTGTCTGGGTGGTTAATTCTTCCCAAGTAATTGGAAAAGTCAAGGGGTTTTGGTTGTTTTAATTTTTCTTCTAATGATTGGAGTTTTCTTTTATTAAATGTTGATCTGAATTGAGGTCATTAATTGGTATGTTTTTTGTATAAATCTTCAAAGTGTGCTTTCCAGATGTTGCCATTTTGGATGGGTAATGCTTCTCGTTATTTTTGTGTTGAAATTGTTCCACATATCCCAGAATTGATTTTTCATTAATGGCTTTCTCAATATCTTCAAGTTGCTTTTGGCTGTAGTTTTGTTTTTTTGTTCCGAATTGTATGTTTATATTTGTTTAGAATTTCATTGTAATGAATACGTAAGGCTCGTTGTTTGGTTGTGATGTTTTTCATTTGCTATTTTTCTCAGGTCTTTTCTGATGGTCTTGCATTCTTGATCATACCATTTGTCAGATTTTTTTCTTTTTTTTAAAGGCTTCCGTTTTTTTGCCT
Organism: Alosa alosa; assembly: GCF_017589495.1. NCBI lineage: Eukaryota > Metazoa > Chordata > Actinopteri > Clupeiformes > Clupeidae > Alosa > Alosa alosa. The sequence goes on along the minus strand of NC_063207.1, from coordinate 15,652,067 downwards.
TATGAGGTCAGCTTTGATAGCTGCTTTATGAAATATCATGTTGATATCGTTTTTACGGCCTTGTTTACACCATTACTTGCAAGGTTATATTTGTTTTGATCATATGTTGATATGTCATTTATCAGATCAGGTGAGTTCAAGGCCATAATGAACTTGTCTCTACTGTCTGGGGCCCATCTGTAAGTGGGATGTGAATCACATAGATTACAAGGTTCACTTTTTCGTATTTGCTCTTTTGACCTGAGAGGTTAAAGAACACATTGATCTGACTGTGGACTGAAAGGGGAGATTGCTCTCTGACAGTGAATGCACTGATAGTGGAGAGGTCCATGTCAGTGATTGCATAGTCTACTACACTGGATCCAAGAGCTGAGGAGTATGTGTATCTCCCTAAAGAGTCCCCTCTGAGCCTACCATTAACTATGTACAGGCCTAGGCTGCGACAGAGTTGCACTATCTCCCTGCCACTTTGGTTTATTTCAGAGTCAAGGTTGTTCCGGTGGGGGATGGTTGGTGTGGTAAACAGGGGAAACTGGCCAAATACATGGTTGTTTCCCTGTGGGTCAACAATATCAGGTTCAGTTCCTGTTCGTCCATTTAGATCTCCAATTAGAATTATGTTTCCCTGGGCCTGAAAATAGGCAATTTCTGAATGAAGGGTTTCAAAAATGTCCTCTTCAAAATATGGGGAGTCTACTGGGGGTATATAGATAGCACAGAGGTATATGCTCTTATCAGTTATGCCCAGTGTTTGATCTAATCTTAACCAAATGTGTGATTTACACTGTTTTATTGGTAATATCTGATGGCAAAGATTTTCTTTATACCACACCAAGATACCTCCCGATGTTTCTGCCCCTTGCGTATATATTTTTTAACTTTCTCGAGGGCACCATGACTTCATTATATCCTGGGGACAGTGAGTGAATGTATCGTTTTTTACACCATGTTTCTGTCAATATAATTATATCAACATTTTTGATAGAGTTTATGAATTCAGATCTTCCACTCTTCAACTCAAAAGTTGAAGAGTGAAGGCCCTGAATATTCAACAACTTATATGAAATGAGCGCATTTGAAAACAAACAAAATGGACTTGTATAGTTTGACACATGAAAATAACTACAACTATCTACATTTACAGTGGTAATAGAATTTCATAAAGCTTTAAGCTAATAGTAAAGAAGAATATTATGTTTTGTAATAAATAATAAAGTTTTTTTTTTTTTTTTTTTTTTTTAAATAAATGAAGATATGTAACTTATATGATATGTTAAGTTAATAAAATTAAATAAAAAAAAAATGTTACTCATCTACTAGGAATATTCATCAGTGTTACTACACAGATATTACGTTTTTTTTTTTTTTTTTTTTATAATATATTATTAGTTATGTTACTTAAAATATAAAGGTTTCTTAGCTTAACAGAAGTCGAGGTGCATAGGGTGTGCAGCATCTCCCTGATCTCTCCCAGCTCAGATGTTGCAACAGGAGCTGTAATGGCAGTAGGCCGGGCAGCAACAGTCTGGCTCCGCTGCAGTGGGTGAAGAGGGAGGCAAGAGGCAGCTACCGCAGCATAGTTCTGTTGCTGAGGGTGGGGAGGGGGGCAAGGGGCAGCTACCGCAGCATAGTTCTGTTGCTGAGGGTGGGGAGGGGGGCAAGGGGCAGGTGCTGCTGCATATCTCTGCTGCTGTGGGTGGGTAGGGGGTGGGGATGGGGAAGGTAGCCTCCTCTGGTTTGGTTAGTTTTGTTCTAGCGTAACGTGACGTCTGGCTTTAGTGCAGTCTAACGTTCTGACAAGCACACCAATTGCATACCTTGTTCTTGTATAACTCCTAGCGTTGCTGCCTCCATCCTTTCTGTTTTCGTTGTTTAAAACTTGTGATATCCATGATGAGTATTGAGTGAATTAGCTCAACATTGTGTGCTGATAACCATATAGATAGCCGAGTAAAAGAAAACAACAAGTAGCCTATTGCGTGGCTGCATGCGTATTCTCTCTCCTGCTCAAAACATAATGTTTTACTTTACGTAATAGAAAATGGTAAATAGCCTGATGGCATGCAGCTAATGGGATACTGTACATAGTTGGGAAGGTATGGTAGGCCGATTTGGTGTGAATACACACACACACAAGGGAAATTTTCTCTCGCTGTTGAGTAGCCTGATGGTGCGCGACAGTGTGTAATGGATCGCACACCTGCAGGGCGCCTGGTTCTCCTACCACGGTCTTTAAACATCAAAATATTCAGAATGCCGTGACGTGAGTCATTACGATTGGCCTTCCTTTTCATTCTCAAAGTAGGTTAAAATTGCATGTTCATCAGCACGATTTTCAAAATCTCTCGGGGGAGAAACCCCCGAACCCCCGGACAAAAAAGAACTCTAACTTCTTGGCTCTAGCCCCGAATGTTTTAAATAGCTAGCGACGCCACTGATGAGAGGAAATGAGAATGCAAAGTCCGAAGAGAAAGGAAAAGTGGGTTTCCTTTCTCTCTCGGAGCCTCTGGGCATGTTTCCACTGCAGGCACGCTCTGCTAATTACCCACAATCACCAGTGGTAGCACGAGCGCATTGTTATGAGCTCCGTAATGGCGGCGCAAGCCAATATTCCATTAACCGCGTGGCTCTCGGCTCTCCGGTAGAATTAATCTGCCTGTCATATGATATTTCTGCGCCTCTCAGTCATCACTCAAGGCCTGAACTGTCCCATAGGATGGGTCAGCGAGAGTGTGCTGTGGAGGCTGTTGGCGGGAATCCGGCAACGCCAGGATGCCAATTACCTCAGAGGCAACACAGCTGTATGGAGACGTATTGATTACACAGTTAAGATGTCAGGCAGTATCGGGGGCCTCTTTCTCCTGAGGCTTCAATTAATGGAGATTTTCTCTCTCTCTCTCTCTCTCTCTCTCTAGCTCTCTAGCTCTCCCTCAACTGTTTATTGGTGGGTGCCGCGTGCAAATGGGACATTGTGCATGCTCTTTGGTAAGTGACACGTGTTAGCAACACAATCAATGTTATTACTGCCACCGATCCTAGAGCGCACTCCATTCTCTCTCTCTATGGAGAAAATGAAATCGGATTTGGAACAACGGCGGGGACCTGCTATATTGAGATCTAATCAAATCCCAGAAGTCCGCCTTGTCCATTGATCAGATTCTCAAAGCGGAATTAAGCAGCGTTCTTCTTGTTAGAGGAGTGACGGAAGGAAAAACACAGACATTCGAGGGGAAGAGAATGAAATGAAGAGAGAAAACACAGGGCAAAGGAGAAGGGGGGAAAACATAAAAGAAAATGGATATTTCTCTTATTATTATTCCGGCATCGTACACTTACGCAGAAGTGCCCCTCGTCTCCTCATCTCCCTCGTCTGCTCCTCCTTAATTAAGAACTATGTGAATATTGGCACTATCGTGGTGCTTCATGAGCTCGCCCTCTGAATTTCAAAACAGCGTCATTTACTGTGACATTTCTAAGATTAAACAATGCAAAGCCCAATGCTTGAGAAAATAAACAGCGGGCTTTAATTAAATCCGAGCCATGATCTTTTCACAGGCTTCTATCAGGGGAAAGCAGGCAAGAGACAGATGTAAAAAGTATCCATTCATTCATACGCAGTGTCAGAGACAGAACACCTCACACAATTGCATCCCCACAGATGTCTTTCACTAGAAGTTTACATACAGTACATGGCTTCAGACGGTGAATGTTTTGCTGTTACTGTAGGCTACTAATGAATGATGTGATGTGAGCAGAATTGGAATGCTAAGAGGGTGTTTGATAAGGTGTGGGATAGATAGTGTAAATTGGATCAGAATTCCGAATGAATTGTTGGTGTTGTTGTTGTTGTTGTTTTTCCTCAGAGAGCTTGTGTCTGATCTGTTTACCAATACAGCCACCACTTTCTCTCTCTGGCTGGCTACACGCACACTTTGCTCATTTAAGCTCCCCACCCCTCACCCGCCAACTGCCTCCTCCTTAAATACCCCTCGTCCCCCACCCCACCTGACCCCACCAACTCTGGGCCCATTCCTCTTCTCCTAAACCATCTCGGCTGTGCTGCATTCCACCAAATCCATCCGCCAACAACAGACACCTTTAATTAGGCCTTCGTCAGGGGAGTTCTGTAACCCTGCACCCCGTAATGAGAGAGGCTTGGTCCGGGTTCATTACCACATGCTTGGCCAGTCCTCTCCCCTGCCCCCGGATCAGCCTGCTTTGCGCGAGTGCCAGCGATGATGTGATGTCACGGCATGGGTTGCCAGTAGGCTGGTTGGTACCAGTACAAAATACACACACACACACACAGATGTGTGTCCCTGAAGAAGTACTGAGGTTTGGCCTGCCTTACCTAATGGATGAACAGAATGCTTGGGGAGCTGGAAGAGGATTAAGATGCTTGCCGTAAAATGTGTGTATCAGAAGATGTAAACATGCACAGCCCCAGAGAGAAATGCGCAAATTAACGATAAGGAACGACATGGAAATTTGCATTCAATAGAGGCTGGTCTTTCAAATGTGTTTCCTATTTCATAAACAGCATACTTCTATAGTCTTTACAACTAGGTCAGGTAGATAACTTAAAAGGGGCAAGCAAACAAAGTAAAGTGGAAAAAAGTCAATATACAGTAAGCTCCATATATGTAAAGCTTGTATAGTGTAGGCCTATTGAATTGAATTGATTTGTGGCACACACACACACACACTCACACACAGACACACATGCACACATGCAGAAGTTTTGATTGTGTTGAAAGTGCTGGGCAGGGTCTGTGATGTGTCTCATTAAAACAGGCCCCTCGGTTACCAATCAAATAAGGGAATTGAGTCACTGAAATTGTGGCGTGTCACCATGGTGCCTGTCTCCTGCGGCCCTGCTATGGAAACTACCTCCCTCCATCTCTCTCTACCCCTCTCTCTACCTCTCTCTTCATCTCTCTCTCTCCCTCTTTTAACCGCCCACAGCTCTTGCCTGTTTGTTAATGTGTCTGATTGAAGTTTGTCTGCAATCATTATTGACCCGCAGAAGCAGCTCCCACAGGTATCCCTCCTCCACGTTGTGTAACCGACAGCAAATTATCACACACTCACTGAAAGGGAAACACCCGCTATAGACAACTTTCACGAGTTTTAGGAACATCACACATTAAATGGGCATTGTACAAGCTCAATTACTGCAGTCCTCTCTAGAGGTAAGAAGAGAACAAAGTGTAGGTATGTGTATACACGAATTTTGACGCAGTTGTTGGACTGGGTTTTTTGTCATATAAGAGGAATTAGAGCAGAAAGGTGGTAAAATTATGTTTATATAGGTTTCCAAGCTAAATATTATATAGCTGTTATAATGATCTTTTTCATGAAGGAATGCAAACTATAGACTTTTGTCTGGTGGATGGTGGTATGATGAGTTCTAATGTACCTTTATTCATAGGCTCATCAGAAAGAGTATTTCATGACATTCCGTTTCATCTCCTGTCATGATGAGATCAGTTAGCTCTCAGTATGGGAGATCCCTTTATACCATTGCCATTATACAGTTGCATTCTTTTCAAGATAGCACTCATAAATGCAAATCATTCACAATGCTTTCTTTTTTCTGTGATGCAAGCCATGCGTTCATAGTTTAACATGCCCATGGTTAGCATAGCATACACATGCCATAGTGTCATTGTCATTAACAATGTCATTGTAATGTCTAATGAATTAACAAATCCACTTCAACTGTTATCTGTGAGTGGCATGACAGTTTGCATAATGGTATCCATGCCTGAATATCACCCTAACCTTAACCTTGATAAGCTAAGAAGATGTTATAGCACCATGAAGTGACACTTTGACTGTTTCATCCAGTAAGTATCTGATGAAAGATGTCTGCCCATAACCCACTCAAGCTAATGGATTGTCATATCAGTAGATGCTATGAGGGGAAAACTGCCATAAAAGCCCATGAAAGTATAAAACATCATCCATGACAGAAAGTTCAAGGGAATATTTGACTTGATTTGACTTTGATCTCAACATGATCGTACTAGCTAGAAGGAGTGTACATCACAGCAAGTGTGTTGATTCTTCAGTGAAATATTTGAGTCTTTTACTTCAAATATATACTTCAACAAAAAAATAATGTTTGTGAAATCTAAGGATCTAAGTTTAAGACAAGACATGAGGTAAACATGCTCATGAGGAAGCCAATGAGCAGAATTAGTGATAACTGACCTTTTCAACCGCATGGTAGGATCAGCTGGACATGGCTACGTCGACATGGGAGGTGTGGTTGGAAAATCACTTTCTCTGTGATTTCTCTGCTCCTCTGTACAGCACATCCTCCTCCGTTAACACAGCTTGCTCTCGTCACTCTATTAGTACCTTCACTCATTGATCTTGGAGACCTCCAGGGAACAGAGCAAAGTGTGTGTACTCGTGTGTGTGTGAACATGTGTGTGTGCAGTGATATGGAAGCATATGAGTAGCTTTATTCAAATGAGAATGCAATCTGCAATATGCAATTCAAAAAGACATTACATTATGCAATTGACAATTCATTATGCAATTTAATATTGCAATTTGCAATAATATCCAACAAATTGTATTTTAATCTGCAAAGTGACAATAAAATCCTAAAATCAATTCCAATAATTTTTGTTAAAAAATAGAATAAACATGGATTGAATTGCATTCCATTTTGCCATGGTACTTCAGTCTCAAAATTCAAATGTCAATTCATTTTGCATTTCAATTTTCAATATTCAGTTTCATCATTTAACTGTCAATTCGTTTATTCGTGTAATGGTAATTTAATATTTAAAGTGCAATGTAGGATTGCATTTTAAAAACATATTTGGCAAAACTGTCAATGCCAGCCTGAAAAGATTTTGGATTATTTTGGGCAAAACATTTTGCCATCGTTTTGAAACACTTCCGTGTTTACGTCTTACCCAATTAGCGCTTGCAAGACAGAGAGCATCCTGGTCTGTTTTGTTAAATCAACCAATCAGTTTTCAGTGTAGATGGGCTTATATCTCTTTTCTCCCGAACTTAATTAATTATTAAGAAGGAACATTTAAGACCCATTTCACATCAGACTACACAAAAGTGTACCCAATTGTCTCATAAGAGTAAAACATAATGATAGTATTGCACGCTGCACTGTTTGTAACAGTGACTTTAGCATAGCTCACGACGGGTTAAATGATTGCAAAAGACTTGTTGAGGTGAGTTTAACAAGTGTAATTTCATTTGCATATTACTCAGGCCTATACTAGATGGTTAGTTGCCAAGGCTACACGAAAAGGCCAAACTACCAAAATCTACATATTTTACTATCACAATTTCTATCAATAGGCCTTCCTTATTTGGTGTACTGACTAGACATTATTGAACAAACATCTGTATTTCAGTATCTAAGTAGGTTAGGTTGGGATGTCTGCTATACATTGTTGGCATTACTGTTAAAATGCACTTCCAGTATAGTGAGTATTGGCAAAACCGGTTATCATTTTTATGTTGAGGCGGTGGGGGTGTTGTCGGCAGCTGCTGAAAGTAACTAATAAAGTAACTTGCAATCTAACTTAGTTACTTTTAAAATCAAGTAATCAGTAAAGTAACTAAGTTACTTTTTAAAGGAGTAATCAGTAATCAGATTACTTTTTCATGGTAACTGTGGCAACACTGTGTGTGTGTGTGTGTATGAGCACGTGTGTGTGGGGGTAATAGACACATCCCCACCCACCCAGCCACCTTTACCCGTGTGAGTTTGTTTGTGTTTGTGTGTGTGTGTGTGTGTGTCTCTGTGTGTGTGTGTGTGTGTGTGTGTGTGTGTGTGTGTTTGGAGGTGGGGGTTAATAAACACATCCAGGTTTCCACCCACCATTTCTCCTGCGCCTACTCCCCTTCACTCTGCACTGTAGGTGCAAGGTGAAGGAACATGGCATTAGTGGTAGTTTTCCAGGGTAGGAGAGACAGTGTGCAGGGGAGCATCACGGGTATTATGAGCTCGGGGTTGGGGCATGTCAGTGCCGATGTGTTTGGGCGCTCTACTGATGGCACTTGATAGAGCTTTCGGTCAGCGGTGTTGAATATTTATGAGGGTCCTCGTTGGAGTGGCACGGAAAGTGGGAGGGACAGGAGGGAAAGGTACGGTTCGGTGTGTGTGTGTGTGGGGGGGCTGTGTGTGTGTGTCTGGTGTCTGTGTTTGTAGGCACATCTGTTTGTGTATGTGTGTGTGTGTGTCTATGTGTGTGTGTGTGTGTGTGTGTGTGTCTGTGTGTGTGTGTGTGTGTGTGTGTGTGTGTGTGTGTGTGTGTGTGTGTGTGTGTGTGTGTGTGTGTGTGTGTGTGTGTGCTGGGGTGTTGAGGTGTCTCTGCTCCTCTGCCACTGGGCGCGGGGAACACCAGAGATTGGTCCTGACAGCACAGACGCGCTGTTTAACTCAGAATGTAACAAGGCAGCCCCCCACCGGAGCTTGGCCGTTCTGTGCTTGTCCTGGCATGAGAGCGGGAGCACTCGCCGTGTCTTTCTTTTCTTTTTTTTTTTTGTCCTACAGCAAATCACAATATTGGAGAGCAGAGAAAGAGAGAGGGAGAGAGTAGAGTAGAGTATCATTTATTAATCCCGAGGGAAATTAAGGTGTCCAGTAGCATACATACATAAATACAGAATAAAAAACACAAAGACATTACACACATCATTGCACATATATTCACCATACAGCACACGCTTACATACATCTAGCCAAAGTCAGATCTCTCTCTCTCACACACACACACACACACACACACACACACACACACATACACACACAGCTGTGGATGTGATGAGAAGAAAAGAGTGGTTCATCACATGTGCCATAGCTGAGTGCCATAGCTGAGCAAAGAGCAGCTAAAAAAGTCAATAACTGGAAAAAGTGTTCAAAGTGTCCAGGTGTCTCACAGTGTCACTATGCATAGTCCAGGAAGAAATCGGGGTGAACACACACACACACACACACACACACAGTGGGGTGGAGTTGGCGTATCAGCAGCAGGAGATGAGCGTGCAGGTGTGGGAAGGTTGATTATGCAGTCCAGTCACCTATGATGATCTCTTTCTGAACAACTGGATGGCCCTGGGGACAAAGGACCTCCGTAGCCTGTCTGTCTTGCATGGGATGGCACGGAATCTGTAGCTGAATACGCTTCTCTGGTTGTCAAAGACTGGGTGCAGGGGGTGATTGTAATGGTTCCTTATAGAGTTGAGTCAGAGTTGAGAGAGAGAGAGGTGAGAAATGTGAGAGTACTTTTTTAACAACTTCACCTTCCATAAACAGGGGAGGGTGGCATGGGTAGATTGGTATAGCACAAGTGGATGTTATCACCTTGCAACTTGACCGTGGTCAAACTGTTGCCAGGCAACTTATGCCAGCTATATTCATCTTGATAAACACAAGAATGTATGTGTGTGTGTGTGTGTGTGTGTGTGTGTGTGTGTGTGTGTGAACATGTAGATGTGTGTCTGACAGTAAACACCAGCATCCTGAATTCAGCTCTAACCCAGAGGAAATGAGAGCAGTGTGCTCTCCTCAGCAGATCCATCCTGTCGCTCTCTCTCTCTCTCTCATTCTCTCCCTCTCTCTTTCACTCTAGCATTCCTCCCTCTCTCTCTCGCATGACACGGGTAGATGCAGCATCTGGACAATGCATTCCCATGGGGCCCTCTCTCTCTCTTTCTCCCTCCCTGTCTGGCTCCGCTCTCACCCGACGCCACGGAAACAAGGCTGCATCAGTGGAAAGTAATGGGGGGGCCATGCAGATGGCAGCCACCACTGTTAAAAATAGGAAGCAGGACAGGCAGAGGGTGGGGAGCATGCCAAGAGCTGAAGAGGTTGATGCACTAGTTCACTAGTCTGTGTGTGTGTGTGTGTGTGTGTGTGTGTGAGAGAGAGAGAGAGAGAGAGAGAAAGGAGGGTTTGTTTGAGAGCGAGGATAAAAAAATAAATGAATAGAGAGATGGATAGATAGAAGGATATATAGATGTATAGATATGGGGATGGATAAAACAGAATATATATATATATAATATAAACGATATCAGAGATAAGCAGTCAGTAGCACTGCAGGAAAACTACAAAACTCTCATCACCACCCTGATGGGCACAGAAAAACGCTTTGTCATCTCTGGGCCTCTCCCTACCTACAGAAAAGGTGCTGAGAGATGGTCCAGACTGTTCGATCTCCACACCTGGCTCAAACGCTACTGCGCTTCCCTAAGCATCCCCTATGTCAACAACTGGGGCTTGTTCTGGGAGAGGCCCAGTATGCTGAAGCGTGATGGTCTCCACCCAAACCAACATGGAGCCAGGCTACTCTCTGACAACATAGCGTCCACACTGAGGCATTGACATTCTGTAGAAAATATTACAGATTCACACCCCCAGGTATTGATTTGAATGGCATTATACATGTGGATGGGTCTGAGAATGTTTTCTGCAGGGTAACATACAATACTACTACCATAGATCAAGCTGCTTCATGCAATAGCATGACTTATGCTTATAGTTCTATTCTAACGTTGATTTCTACCCAAAGTTATAGTAAAAAGAAAAGACAAATTTAAAACTAGAAACCTAACAAATATTCTTTCCATACCTCAGCATATTCCTCAAAAGCCAGAGGCATTTTCAGCTAACATGGGTTTATTAAATATAGGTGCACTTACTACCAACACCTTTGCAATCAATGATTTTGTTAGTGAAAAAAAATTGCATTTTCTGTTTCTTGTTGAAACCTGGCTGACTTCAGACAGCGAAGCTGTTCTTGTTGAAACCTGTCCTCCACATTATAATTTCTTCCACTCATTTAGACAAGGCAAACGAGGTGGTGGAATTGCCTCCATTCTCTCAAACAAATATAGCTGCACTATAGCTGCGAATTCGCTTCCTTTGAGTTCCTTTGATATTGCCCTCACTCTGAAGGCTGACCCAGCTGTACTTCTATTAACCTTATACCGCCCTCCTAAACTATGGACTGGCTTTTTCGACCAGTTTTCTGAACTTATGTCGCTCATCATCACTAGCTATGATCGGATAATTGTAAATGGCGACTTTAATATCCATGTCAATAAGACAACTGATGCTAAAGCCAGTAAGTTCCTTAATGTGTTGGACAGTTTAGAGCTAAAGCAGCATGTTACAGGACCCACCCACAACCTTGGCAACACCCTCGATCTAGTCATTTCTAGAAGGATAGAAGTTACAGACTTATCAGTAAATGATATAAATATGTCTGATCATTATTGTGTATCTTTTAATATAGTACTACATACTCCAAAAATTCATCCCGAAATTGCAATCAAATCGCGACTCTTGGACATTAGAGCAGAACAGCAGTTTATAGCTCTTATAGACTCCATAAATTTAGATATTTTACATCATCCCATTGATCAAAGAGTAGAGGCTCTCAATCGTGAATTAGGCGCTCTGCTTGACTGGTGGCACCCTTAAAGACTAAAAAAAGGCCCTGTGGCAAACTGACACCTTGGATGAACGAAAATATCCATGATCTAAAAAGATCATGTAGAAAAGCTGAGAGAACAAGTTACAGGTTCACCGTGCCATTCTAAAAGAAAAAATAGCAAATTATAGTAGAGCTATTGGTTCCTATGAGAGAAGGAACCACTTCTCTAAGGTAATTGCTGAAAACAGTGGAAACTCTAGGGTGTTGTTCTCTACCATTGATAGGCTATTGCATCAAACACCTTTTGATACACTCAGTCAGGCATCCTCTTTAAGATCTAAGAATTTGCAGACTTCTTCAAAAAAACAAAGTCATTTCTATAAGGGAGGCTATTGGTAACACAAGTAATATGTTTGATAGTACACCCAAAAACAGCCCCCCAAAATTAAGGTTCTTTAGCACTATTACTCAATCTGAGCTTGGTAAAATTCTAACTCAAACCGGCTCCTCAACATGTGTTTTGGATCCAATCCCTACTAGATTCCTCAAAAAAGTATATGATAGCTTAGCTCCCTTTATTCTCAAGGTAATAAATACCTCATTAGAAACAGATATATTTCCAACTACTTTTAAAACCGCTGTTGTGAAACCACTTAAAAAGTCAAATCTTGACCATACCAATCTGAGCAACTACAGGCCTATACCAAATCTACCATTCCTGAGCAAAGTACTTAAAAAAGTCGTTTGTAATCAGTTAAATACCTTCCTCAAAGAAAACAGTATCCTTGAAAAATTCCAATCAGGTTTTAGATCAAATCACAGCACAGAAACGGCTCTAGTAAAATAGTCAATGATCTCAGACTGGCTACTGACTCAAACAAAGTCTCAATCCTTATTCTTCTGGATTTGAGTATGCATTTGACACCATTGATCATAGCATCCTAATTCACGCCTTGCGAAGTGGGTGGGTCTCTCTGATAATGCTCTAAACTGGTTTCAAACCTACATTACTGGCAGAGATTTTTATATCAGTCTAGGAGATCATGTGTCTGAAAAACATGACTTGCCTTTTTGGTGTAGCCCAGGGAGCTGCCTTGGTCCCCTGCTATTTTCCCCTATATATGCTTCCGTTGGGAAACGTCATAAGTCAGCATAATGTAAACTTCCACAGCTCACGAGATGATACCCAATTGTATATTTCTGTGGAGCCAACTAACCCAGATGGCCTTTGCTCCCTCACTGCATGCCTAACCTCCATTAATCAGTGGTTGAGCAAAACGTTTTTGAAACTAAATGATGACAAAACAGAGGTCCTTTCTGTTGGACCAAAACTAAAGCGAGATATTGTTCTTAGTAATCTGGGGCGCACCAGGTCAAACCAAAAGTAACAAGCCTCAGTGTCATTTTAGATGCAGAGTTAAGTTTTAAGCCCCATATCAGTAAAGTTACTCAGACAGCCTATTTCCACTTGAGAAACATTGCCAAAGTGCGGCCCTTTTTAACTCAAAAACTAATTCACGCCTTTATCACTAGCAGGTTAGACTACTGCAATGCACTTTTCACTGGTCTTCCCAAAAAACATCTAAAGAATTGGCACTCATACAGAACTCTGCGGCTAGACTTTTAACTAAGACCAAGAAGAGAGAACACATCACCCCTGTGTTGGCTGCACTGCACTGGCTCCCTATTTCCTATAGAATTGATTTTAAGGTTATGTTAATTACTTACAAAGCTCTGAATGGCATAGCACCTTCATATATCTCTGAGCTTTTAATATCTTATCAACCACAAAGGAAACTTAGATCATCCAATTCTAATCTTTTAATCATTACCCAAAGTGCTCCACAAACAAAGTGGAGAAGCTGCTTTTATCCATTATGCCCCTTAAACTATGGAACACCCTGCCTCTGTACATCAAGCAGGCCAGTTCAGTAAATATTTTTAAAAAGATCTGAAAACATACCTGTACAGGAAAGCTTTTAGTTAACTCATCTTATCCTGTAGACTACTTTTTTCAGATTATTCTACATCTGCTGCTATTGGAGGGCGCAGCCAGCCAGAAGCAGATGGGCTCCCCCTATTAAAGGAATTATCCGGAGTAAAATGCACTTTAGATCAATTTACGGATGATTGGGAGTACATACGTTGAGTTGAAAATCATGTCATCTGAAATTCCACAATTTTCGCCGTTTAAAAAAAAAAACAATAGTCCAGTATTTCTTTCTAAAATTGAAATGAAGTTGTATGGACTGGACTATGTTTTTAAACGGGCTAATTTAAATAATGAATTTCCAGCGCGGTTACTCCACACTCGGCAATCGACTCCTACGGACTTTCCCCTAAAGACGCCAGCTGCAGCAGCAACATTTCTGGAAAGGTACTGGCTTGATGAAATTCAATCAGGACTCTCTATCCGACCACATAAAGTGTACCACGTAAGTGTAATGTTGTTTGGAACTGTATAAGAGGTATAAAAATAGCGTTTTGTAGCGGCGAAATGACTTGCCCTGGTCACTTCCAGGCTAACGAAGTTTTGACTAAAAACGGTAAAATCGAACTTTCTCAAAACACATCCGAATGACATGATTTTGATGTCAACTCAACGTATGTACTCCCAATCATCCGTAAATTGATCTAAAGTGCATTTTACTCTGGATATTCCTTTAAGTCAGGTTCTGCTCAAGGTTTCTTCCTGGAATATGGGAGTTTTTCCTTGCCACAGTTGCCATATGGCGTGCTTGTGGGGGGTAAAGGGTTAAGGCTGCCAGTCTTATGACATGTTATTCTCTATATTTTTGATATGTTGCTGAGTGGATCATAAACGGCCCTAGCAATGAAGAAAAGTGATTGATAATGACTGACTGACTATTATTGTGTTACATGCTTCAAATGTAAAGCATTTTGAGCTGCATTCTGTGTATGAAAGGTGCTATACAAATAAAGCTTATTATATATATATATATATATATATATATATATATATATTCTGTTTTATCCATCCCCATATCTATACATCTATATATAAATGGAATGGATGGGTGTGGAATAGATGGGTAGGGGGCAAATGAAGAGTGAGTGCAAGTGAAAATGCAGTCATCTGTGTGCGTTGTGCCTGGGACAGATTGGCTCGGTCCAGAGGAACAGTGCATCTGTCACACTTGCGCCTCACAGAAACTGCCGGCCGCCAGCGCAACCTCCAGTGGGCCTTGGGGCAGCCGACGAGCGACTCTTAAAACAAACGCAATTAGATGCCAGAGCACTAGCGAGGACCCTCTCCCCAACACACTATTAAGGCCAGCATCTGCACCCACAGCTGTTGAATTCACCTGTGACCTGATAATACCACATTCATTTATATGTTGTGTTTTTTTATGTGGACTTTAAGTGAGTTGGGATTCATGTCATGGTAAAAATGCAGTCATAAATATGGACTTCATCGTTCTCCCTGGATGGTTTCACTCAGAAAGGACTAATTGTGGGAAGTCTGTTAGAAACAATCTGAACAGTGTGACAACACAACAAGGCCTGTCAGTATTTGGTGTGATACTGTAAATCCCTTTAAACACATGACAATTGTCTCCAAGTGCAAATAATAGTTTTTTTTTGTTTGTTTGTTTTTAAATGAGTGTGTTTTCTCACCGAAAATAAAGTAAACAAAGTTTGATCTTATTCTTGAGTTTGGGTATGAATCAAAAGATTAAGATTGTAATGAAGTTGGAAATTGTTCATGCCCACACAACAAGTGGAAGGCAGTCAGTGAGAACAATTAGGCAGTGAAATAAAAGTAAAATGAGGAGAAATCATGCCCATCTCAGCCAATTCATTTGGCAGTGGAGTGATTTCCTTTAATTCAAAACAAAAAATCAGTTGCAAATTGCAATTGGTGGACCACTAAACTCGGGTGTAAAAGATTTAAGCCTGATTTAATCACAGTTGAATTGAAGGTAGTTTTATCATCCCACAAGACCAGTCGTCTGATCAGTTAAAATCATTTGGTTTGTGTTTTGGTTATAAAAGGACCCAGCGGATGTTCCTGAATGTTGTATTTTGGCTACATTTACAGCAAAGCAAAAAGCTTTCCCCATCTGGTGTAGTTACATAGCACACATAATAGTGCCAATACTCTCTTCTGCAAGTTTCATCTTTCCTCAAAGTAATATTCAAGCCAAAAGTGAGCACCACGTCTAGCTGCAAATTATAGTCTATGTTATGCACCACTCTTCTATCCTGACTCTCGCCAGATGAATTTTGTTCCGCCTAGCTCCACTTACATCCATCTGGGATTGGTTCAGTTAAGAGTGATTTCAGCACGAGATTGTATGGTAGAACCAATCAGGACGTAGGGCGGGAGTTTCATAGATGTGACGTAGCGAAGAAGCGACTGTGAGACTGTTCTCAGCGTCACGGGTTGGCTTCGATGTGAGTGGTTGAAGTAGCACGTCAATAGATGACGGACAAGTGGCTTATCCAATTTTATGCAAGGATTTTTTAATAAGGCCCAGCCTTCTGAAGCACCACTCCAATGGATCGATCCCAGATGAATGAGTGGAGCTAGGCGGAACGAAATTCATCTGGCGAGAGTCAGGTTACCACTCCTCTGCATACCCAGCTCTATACAGTATGCACACAAGTGTACAAAGTAACAGCTGCTGCTGGAGTAAATCAGCGCAGGCCTCAGTAAGGGCCAGTATCTGCTCACTTTTATTTTGCAAAGGCCACGGACATGTAGCCATTCATTTTTATACAGACTAGAAAATGTGATACCGGTCATTATGACCATTGCACAACCTGGTTTTGTAAGAGGTTTTATTTTTTCAATTTTTGCTTGACGGTTCATGATACACCGCAACACCAGGGCACATGCAATTTAATGGGCATGTAGCCTCATTAAGCTGATAAGTTACAAAAGCTGTTGGTCCCTGGGGGCCACTCTGTCTGCACTGGGCCCCTTGAAAACAGAGTAGGCCAAAAGCAGTTTTCACAGAATAACTTGAGAGCCATTGCGCCCATGATAATTTTTGTGGTATGTTGGTGTCAAGGAGCCGCATCAGCTCAGCCCAAAACCATTCATTTTATATGTAGCAACATGGAGTGAAGGATATAAATGCAACAATGTGATGCTTCAATCACCAATATCTTGTGATAGGCCGTTGTGAACCATACAACATTTGAAGTGTATCATCACGATGACCTTTGCATGCACACCTTTGCAAGTTTTGTAAAATTATAGGGGGGCACCGCCATTTATGAATTTGATATATTAATTTTATATAT
>NC_063207.1:15535364-15630364 GCF_017589495.1 Alosa alosa | reverse complement strand
CATTACATACAACTCTCCTCTCCTTGACAAATAGAGCTTTGCCGAGGAAGAAGGCACGAAGCTAATGAAATACAATTGCTATGCGGCTGGTGATGTCTTCAAGCTATTTCTTCCTAAATTGAGAATAAAACTGGGAATGCTTCAGTGAGGAAACACAAGTTGATGAAACGTGTGCTCTTTTATGCACTGCAACAAACTGTTAACATTTGCTTTTATACACAAAATCTGATAAGTCTCTTTAATATTTTGAAGTCCTAGCAGTCTCAGATAGGAGATGTTTACTATTTATTTCTCTGTTTACCCTCACTTTCCATATTCATTGGCTGTTTACTTCCTCTCATTTGCCTATCGATTGTTTGATGGTAATTGTGTATGGTCCTCTGTCACATCTTGGACAGACCATATTTAATGTAATATTCCTTATCAGAGTGACTGAAAATTCCTTGAACGTTACAAAGTGGGCAAAGGGGCATTTATGGTTCTTGCCGCATTAAAAGGAATTTAATCAATATGTGTAATTACAATAAATTATTTGGGGACATGTAATCCAAATTTTATTTGGTTAAGTTGAGAGCTGACAATGTTGTCTGTCATCCATTGGAGGACATATTCTGAGATGTTACTTGATTGGCGGCATGTCAACAAACCCTGTTTGTTTTGTTTTCTGTGGCCAAGGCACTGCAGGGAACTGAAGGATGAATGTGTTGATTAAAAATAGAATTCTATACGTTCACTTCTTGTCCTCGTCTTGACAGTCACATTGCTGTTGTGTGCACATAAACACATCAAAGGGTATGAGAAAGTTAGAGATGAATTAAAAGCTTTACTTTTGACCTCTCACAAGTCTGTCTATGTGAGGCGGAAAATGTAAATAAGGCAGCCATAAAAATACAGAATACAGAAAAACAGAATATAGCTGTGTCTATAGATATATCATATGATAAACTACACATGAAGGTTATGTTCAGATTCAATCAGAAAGAATCACAATAACATATTGTATGGACATATATAACATACATAGATGTCTGGAAAGTTAAAAATAAGGTTTGAAGATCTGAGTGATAGAAGTGCATTGGAGATTCACGTCAAAAAGTAAATGACCTTGAAAAGTCAGATAAGTCATTAAAGATCGGAATGCCTAGAAGTGCAATGGACTAAGGTATGAGCTACACCAGGCGCGTAACTGAAGCGTTCCGTTCGCGACACGTAATATCCATTTTAGACGAATGGTCTAATTTTTTCGAACATACGCCCCACTGTCACGTCTGGTGTAGCTACTTCTATTGATTATAAAGCTTAAAAAATATAAAGATGAAAAAATATGGAAGCTAATTGTTGCAGCAGACGCAACGCGAACGGAATGCTTCAGTTACGCGCCTGGTGTAGCTCAGCCCTAAGGGTGGAAGCACAACCACCATAAGAAGAGAAGAAAACAGAAGGAAATAGAGTTGGCTGAATAGAATGTAATAGAGCATGTTTGTATGCAACTGATGTGAATGTCTGGCCTGCAGCTCACAGAGGGATGATACCTCATATTACATTTTATTCTGCCAGCAAGGTCAGTTGAACCCATCAAAGGTGAAATATAACAAGACCAAAGTTCACCAGACAGCTGATCTGTTTTTTGTAAATGGCAGGGGACCTTTACTTAAAATTCTTGTACTTCATCAAGTGCTTTCTAATACTGAAAGGAAGACTCAGAACAGTCAATTCACCGTATGCCAGACGACTGACCTTTGCGGTCACATTATCTTTTATTGTAGTATTTCCCACCCTCCCTCTCCACTCCATACCCTCTCTCTAACATTAAGGCTTTATATCCAGACACACTGAGAGCACCATTACCCTACGTGTGCATTCTGGACGGCGCTTTTGACGCCCCTTCGAGCCAGCCTGTCCAATTAAGGACGAAATATTTATTTGGACTCATTGTTGGTCATGATTACCCAGGGTGATTTTCGGAGATCCAGCTAATATATCTTCAACAGATTCATGAGTATGAACAGCACCAGCACGTCAGGGATTTAATATCCTTGTTTATTTGTATTCAGACAACGACCACCGTGGTTCTCCAGTGCAATTCCGAATGTCTCCAGCTAAAATCCTCTCCCTAGACCGCATTTATGAAAGTTACTCAAGCAATAAATGGAAATCGTTTGTGCTGATGATGTTGCTGGTCATCGTTGTCTAACCATGCTCATGAGGGTTTATGCCGTTGAGGCATTTCAAAAGTGTACCAAAAACAATCTCAAGAAATCATACTTCAGCTTAGTGTCATTTTTATTTTTCAAAACTTTTGGAAGGGGGAAAAAACAGCAACAGGTTTCACAATGCAAAAGATCTGTTTTCTCTCTCTCACTTCCCTCTTTGTGGTGAAGAGTGGAGGTCACAC
Source organism: Alosa alosa (assembly GCF_017589495.1). NCBI lineage: Eukaryota > Metazoa > Chordata > Actinopteri > Clupeiformes > Clupeidae > Alosa > Alosa alosa. Next base: position 15,627,969 of record NC_063207.1, on the reverse strand, counting down.
AACTCACTCACAGCAAGATCAAACTTCTCAGCCCCTTCAAATGTCTCACCCTATCTTTCCAGGAGCAGAGGAGCTGTGCGAAAATCTCTAATCTGATTGGTCTTTTGTTCCCGAGCTTAAACCCCACGTACGCCTCGACGTCCCCCTGAAGAGTGTGGAGAAGAGCGGGACGGGACGAGAACTGAGGAAATGGCCAGTCCTCTCTTCTGGCATCATCTCCTCATTAGCAAAGCAAATTGTTGAAGCCGTTTCCTCCTCCTAATCAAATAATTGGTTGGAGGAGATAACGGTATCCTCTGAAGGATGTTCATAGTTAGAAGGAGCGTCCGCTGGGACAAGGTGATGGAGATGGTAAAAGGGGTGGAGTGGTGGTGGAGGGGGGTTGTGGAAATGGAGCTGAAGTTTGCTGTCCTATAACAACCGCTCATAAAAGCTGTCATTACTTCTATTCTCCTTACCTAAGACACACACACACACACACACACACACACGCACACACACACACACACACACACACACACACACTCGCCAACATAAGTGCGACAGCAGCTCTGTCACCCTGCCTTCAGCTCTCCCAGCCTCCTCGCCAAATGAAAAAAGGGCCTGGGACAGTTGCCAGGCTTGTGACAGGTTCTTATGGGAGAATGGGTAATTGGTAGGTGCTTGGTATAAAAAAAGAGGAAATAGACTGAAAATTAAGAGAAAGAAAAATGTGATTTTTGGTGTGAGTGATATTTGCAGCCATGGAAAACTGTGACTTAGGGACATTTCGTCGCTTGCTGAGGAGGAGTTCAGGGCTTTGGGACTCTGTTCTGATGGAGACAGACAGACAGCTTGTCAGCCTCATTTTCTCAGCCTGACTCTCACAGTCCCTTGGAATGCTAAACAGAATCCTGGGATCATACGTGTCTAGTGGACGCCTGACACATAATAAGACAGCAGCACATTACAATGCCAACAGGCAGCTGCTAATTACATGGGTTAAGAGGAGATTGGCATACTGCACTGGTAGAAGTTGTAGGTGTGTGTGTGTGTGTGTGTGTGTGTGTGTGTGTGTGTGTGTTCGTTCATGTGTGTGTGTGTGTGTGTGTGTGTGTGTGTGTGTGTGTGTGTGTGTTCTTGTGTGTGTGTGTGTGTGTGTGTGTGTGTGTGTGTGTGTGTGTGTTCATGTGTGTGTGTGTGTGTGTTCATGTGTGTGTGTGTGTTCCTGTGTGTGTGTGTGTGTGTGGTGTGTGTGTGTGTTACAGACCTGGTGGGAATCCTACACTCTTTTCAGTGTCGCCTCTCTCGAACAAAGCTCCCTGTCCGGATGTCACAGGGTGTCTTGGCAGTCACGGAGTGTGGCAGAGCAAGTAATTAGAGAAAAGCCTGCCATCCGAGCAATGCAAGCATGCATATGAACACGCACACACACACACACACACACACACACACACACACAGACACAGACACAGACACAGACACACAGACACACACACACACACACACACACACACACACACACACACACACACACACACACACACACACACACCATCCTTTCTGATGCTGGTGCACAGAGTCGAACTGTGAAACACAGGCGAGCCCGGAAAATCTTGTCTGAATGTGATTATCATGGCAATTATTATAATTTAGCTGTGAGATGAAAGAGGAGATTTTTGAATGTCACAGTAATTATGTGACTGCCAAAAATGTTTTTCCAATAAATGTAGCTCGACATCCTACCACAGGTGCATTGTTTTGGCTAAATTATGTACTTTCTCTTAAACAATGTTCCACAGTGTGTACATACTGCTGCTACAGTCAGGAGGACAATTGAATATTCTCAATGCTCAGCTCATTTAAGTAAAACCTTCAGTTTAAACTATATGATACACAAACTATTTACATGGTGTAAGCTCTATGATGCCTCATAAGACAGAATTTTACCCTCCATTTTTCTTTGGATTTATTTAAGACTTTGGGGTTACACTCATATCAATTCGGTTACATCATCCAGAATCCAAAAAGTGTGCTACACTTTAACATCTGTCAACATGAGCTCTCTCTCTCTCTATATATATATCTATCTTTCTCTCTGTCTGTGTCTGTCTGTCTGTGTGTGTGTATGTCTGTGTGTGTGTATGTGTGTATGTATGTATGTGTGTGTGTGTGTGTGTGTGCATGTTTGAGGACTGTACTCATCTTGCTTGAGGAGAGTTTCGCTTCCTGCTGACTTGCACTAGTGTCCCCCGTGCAACACCACCCAGAGAGGTTATGATCTCGACCAGGCAGTGAGCAGGTGTAGATGGTGGGCATCCATGTTTGCACTGTGTAGGAAGTCTGACACCACTCACTGGGCCAGCATGTGGAACACTTGTCAGCTCGCTGTTCACCAGCAGAGATCCCTTCCAGAATGGACACAATGTCTGTGGAATGGACACACAAGTAATGACCTTGTGTGAATACATGTCATCACTTGGTATGGTGGAGCTAGACATGGTGGATCAGTCAGTGCTGCTATGGGCTTGTGGCAATTCCACACGCTAACTCATATTCACACACACACACACACACACACACACACACACACACACACACAAGAACACATGGCACACACACAAGAACACATGGCAATAAAAACCCTAATTCAAACCCATATGTTTTGAGGCTGCTGACTGTTTGAGGTACGCAGAGGGCTCATCAGTTGTTGTCGTAATTGCTGAAGTAAAAAAATTGCAGAGCTTACCTAGCCTGGGTGTTCCCATGCTGCCTTGCGCGCGATTTGATTCACGCTGCTAAGGCAGCCTGGAGACCATGGAGCAAATTTTCGCCTGAGATAGGGAACCAATCACAGAACAGGTTGGAAAGCAAGACGATGATGAGCTATGCACAGACGCATTTGATAGACATCCGTAGCACCCAATAAATGGATCTGGGCATTTTTTTCAAATACGAGAAAATGAACGTTTGGTTCCCAGACCACGTCTCGTTGAGAAGTGGTGGCGCTAGCCAGGCTAGAGCTTACCAGATCCAAGAAAGCATATGTTTGCATTATCCTCTTGTCCTTCGCTTTCTCAACCCAAACACATCTGCCAGTTTTGCAGTCCTGCATGCAGATACATTTTCAGTTTCGGTGAGATATTCCAAAAGGCCTTTGCTGTTCCTTACACTGGGGGTATACTGTTAAGCTTTGGAGATTTCCCCACCTGCCTATAGTCAGTGTGTCACAACAGCACTTAGGTGTCAGCAGCCATGCAGGCGTGTTTGGGAGGAGGAACAGGGCCTTGAAGGGAAGGACAGACTTTGTTCTTTGGGGGACAGGGGCGGGGCACAATTCCTCACTCTGCCCATAATGTCGTTTTGTCTCTCCTAGTGTCTTGGTAGTTTAAAACATGTGTCTGGTGCATGTGTTTATATGGGGTCAGCTGATGTCAGTGACAACTTTGGGAAATGAGCTGTGTCAGGACTTGGCTCTGCATTGGAACAAGGAAAAAGGTTGTTGCTAAGGTGAATGTGGTCATTACATTGGCAGTCTTGCTCACAACCCACTGGTGTCTGAAATCGTGACTGGTTTGTGAGACCCACAATTTTCTCCGCATTTTGGGGCGGCCCTTTGTACCCTCTGATGTGAATGAATGCCAATCACACATCTATGGAAGACCGCAAGCTACTATGCAGAGCTGGACCAGGGCTGAATGAACCATTACATGAAACCATTTCTTTGATGGAGGCCAGACACCATATTTTTCTCTCTTTTGTGAAAGGGGTGAAGGTTTCTTCTGAGTGTGATGCATAAGAAATTGGATGCTATCATATGTTCCTTTTGCTCAATTACACAATTCTACCTTGCTGATTTTGTTGTGGATGGATGGTTGTGAAGTGTTGGAATATCTCATGAATTCTTTGTAGTTTGGGTTCCAGGTTTCTGTTGGCACACCATGGAGTGACATACCATATGATACAGCAAAAATGTACAATTTTCTAGAGATTAAGGTTAAGGTGCAATAGTAATAAGCAGCAGTAAATTATGCTTTTCATGCAGTCGTTTCATTATGGAGAGCAATTAAATCTATGGGCATTTACTTTGTTCAATGACCCTTACAAATCTTGGTCCTTAAAGATAATTTGTAAATTACCACGGGGCTCTAAAATGAAATTCAAATATCCAATTGATGAAAATAGAAATCTGCCTTACATTTCCTCTCTGAAACCAACCAGATTGAATTTGGAGAACTTAGACCCAAACAGAATCTATTCCTCTGTGATACCATTCCTCATCTAAAATGTGGTTGCATGACTGGCAAGTTCATGCAGTGATCTAGTATGTGATTACAATGAAAATTCTGGGATTCTTGATTACTATACCTGTCCTGTACCTACATGTAAATATCAACAGGGTGCACTTTAAATACAAAACAAATTAAGCTAATTGGATAGACATAGAGCTGTAGCTGAGCTTAGTCAAAGACCTCCTCTGCAAATGAATACACATTAATTGATGAGTTGTTAGCCTGGATCTGTTGATTATTAGCTGAACTCATATGAGGTATGTGAAACTGGTCTGTGGAACTGGTAAAAAATGGTTGGTGCCATAGTCCAGACGACCAGAGCCCCAAAAGTGGAGCCTACATCTGTTCAAGGCTCTAACTCCCTCTGGTGGATTTTAGAATCGAAAATCCTGCTTTTTTAACAACCATTGGCCTAGGCCTAGCCTAATGTAGAACAGTGATACAGCTGGTAATAATGTTAAATGTGCATGAATGCCGGTGTGGTGTACAGTATGTGTCATTTTCATTTGCCGGTGTGGTGTATGTGTCATCTACAAATTTCTTCACATCTTCAAACCATAAACAACACAGGAGGGTGCAGTGGAGTATATGAAATAGAGTAGGCCTATGTGAAGAGGATAGAGAGAGAGAGAGAGAGAGAGAGAGAGAGAGAGAGAGAGAGAGAGAGAGTTACTGGATGTAGGATATTGGTGAGTGGAGAGCTGTGATGTCTACTGATTGCAGGGAGAATAAGAGAAAAGGGAGAGAGAGAGAGAGAGATTGAGAGAGAGAGAAAGAGAGAGAGAGACTTGCCTAGTAGTGGATCCAGAGAGGAGGTTAGTGATGACATGCTGCGGCTCTAGGAATAGGGAATAGGACTGGCATAAGAAAAGAGCCGATTGTAATCAGAAAGATGAACGGGGACTTTTAGTGCAATCAGGTCAAGGCAGGCTATGTTCAACTACTGGATGGCGAATTGGAAAGGCTAAGAGTGTATAGGGCCCCGTTTAAAGAAGAACAATTTAAGAAAAGACAATTCCTATAAGAAAGTTCTTGTAGGATACGATAACAGACACAAAAAGGGAGGGCAACAAAGTAGCGATTGAAATCACACTGACTAAAAGCTAAAAACTAAAATTCTGCCTCAGGATATAGCTTTTTCCGAGGGGAAATACTGAGTGTTCCATTCACTGTCACTTGTCTCTCAGGGCTGAGCCTCTATTGTCCATTCTGCTTATTCAGCTTCAGCTATTAGGACAGCTGTTACTGAAACCACCTCTGTGGTTTGCAATTAATGATTTCCAAGATGATAACACTGAAATAAGATAAACGATCAGAAAAGCACAAGTTGCAGTTTGCAAAATTAAAACAATGCAGTTCCAGGAGTCTTCTGCATATTGATAGCGGCTCCCTGATGCCTGCAAATTAGATAAAACCGAGACTTCGAATCGCATGTGTGCATCTGAGTATAGCACGCACAGGACGGAGAGAGAGAGAGAGAGAGGATCACCATACCTCACTGGAAGAACTAAAGTTTGTGATGTTGAGGGGACCATATCAGATCCTCTGGATATTCATTTTCATTCAAGAAATGAATTGCCTTTTTTGTTTCGGGATGTTTTAATTGACGATTCTACCTGGCCGACTGAGATTCTCCGAGATGCATCAGGGAACCATGGAGACGCATTCTATGCTTTACTGAGACATGGCTAACTGAACTTGTTCCGGACAGTGCCATCACTCCGGTGGAGTTTTTCTCTGCTGCTCGCTCTGACAGGACTGAGGAATCTGGAAAATCGAAAGGTGGCGGTGTTTGCATCATGACGAACAGCAAGTGGTGTGATCCTAGAAATGTCACCGTTCTCTCAAAGTCCTGCTCGCCTCATCTAGAACATCTAGCGATCGTCTGTCGACCCTTCTACCTGCCCCGTGAGTTTACTTCGGTAATATTCAACGCTGTCTACATTCCTCCACAAGCCAACACAGATGCTGCGGTTTCAGAATTGCAAGAAGTGTTAAATAGACAACAACACACGCACCCTGAAGCTGCGCTTATTGTGGCCGGTGATTTCAATCAAGTACATCTGAACCGGTCCATGCCTGAATTTATTCAACACATTCACTTCCCTACACGTGGTGACAACACACTGGATCACTGCTACACACAGTTCAAGAACAGTTACAAAGCGAAGTCTCTACCAGCTTTCGGAAAATCAGATCATGCCGCTGTTTTCCTACTGCCTATGTACAAACAGAGAAGTCGGACGGACCCCCCAGTGACGAAGGAGGTCAAGCGCTGGACTGACCAATCGGAAGCCAGGCTACAGGACGCCCTTAGCAACGTTGACTGGGAGATGTTCAAGACGAACTCTGCTGACATCAATGAGTTTACGGAAGTATCATTGAGTTACATCAATATGCTAACTGATTCCATCATCCCAACTGTAAGATCCGAAGCTTCCCTAACCAGAAACCATGGGTGGATAGAGAAGTGAGAACGGCATTAAAGACACGCACCATGACTTATAATGCTGGGCTTATTTCAGGGGATATGACGGATTACAAAGCAGCATCTTATAGTTTACGTAGTGCAATTAAAGATGCTAAGCGGCGCTATAGAGACAGAGTTGAAGCTGATTTCTTGGAGGGTGATCCAGCACGAGTGTGGAAAGGACTCCGAACCATCACTGGCTTTGAAAGAAAGTCCCTCCTATGATGAATGTGAGTAAAGCCCTCCCTGATGAACTTAATGCTTTTTATGCTCGCTTTGACATGAAAACACAGACTATATTGGACTAGCTGCAGCATGTGAAGCAAATGAGGATGCACCTTTCTGTGTCTCTGAGGTCGATGTGAGCAATGCCTTTAGGAGGGTAAATTGTAGAAAAGCTACTGGACCGGATGGAATTTCTAACAGGGTTTTGAAATCCTGCGCTGCTCAGTTAGCTCCTGTGTTCACTTATATCTTTAACACATCATTGGCTCAAGAGACAGTTCCTACTTGCCTCAAGCAGTCTGTTATTGTTCCAGTACCGAAAAACAAAAGTCCATCATGTCTGAATGACTACCGCCCAGTAGCCCTGACGCCTACAGTGATGAAGTGTTTTGAGAAGCTTGTGAAAAACATTATCTGCTCATCCCTCCCTGCCTCCTCGCCGACCCCCTCCAATTTGCTTACAGAGCCAACAGGTCTACAGAGGATGCCATCTCAAACCTCATGCACACCACCTTAACTCACCTGGAGGAGGGGAATGGGAATTATGTGAGGATGCTGTTCATTGACTTTAGTTCAGCATTCAACACGATAGTACCTCTCACCTTGGTCACAAAGATGAAGGCCTTAGGACTGAACACCACCCTGTGTCACTGGATATTTGACTTCCTCACCAACCGCTCACAAGTGGTTAGAGTGGGGGGTCTGACATCTGACTCATTAACCATCAGCACTGGTGCTCCCCAAGGCTGTGTTTTGAGTCCACTGCTGTACAACATCTACACACATGACTGCAAAGCCAACAGTAGTCATACCTCCATCATCAAGTTTGCAGATGACACAGTGATCTTGGGCCTGATTAGTAACAACAATGAACAGTTCTACTTGGATCAGGTTGATGAGGTGGCACAGTGGTGTCAATCTAACAGCTTGACACTGAATATCAATAAAACCAAGGAAATGGTAGTGGATTACAGAAGGCAGCAGCAGAACTACAGTTACACCCCACTAATGATCAGCGGGCAACCTGTAGAGAGAGTCACAAGTTTTAAATACCTTGGTGTCCACATTACTGAAGACTTAACATGGACTGTTAACACTCAATATGTTCTGAAGAAGTCCAGACAACGACTCTACTTCCTTCGTCAGCTAAGGAAATTCAAAGTTTCTACATCCATCATGAAGGCCTTCTACACTTCAGCGGTTGAGAGTGTTCTAACTGGTAGCATCATCACCTGGTATGGGAACTCCACAGTTAGAGATTGTAGTACTCTGCAGAGAGTAGTAGCGCTCAGCTGAACGTACTATAAGAACTCAACTCCCTGCTCTACAAGATATCTATTCCAGAAGAGTACTCCTAAGAGCCCAAAAGATTCTGAAGGACTCTTCTCATCCTAACAATGGATTATTCCTACCGCTGAAATCAAGAAGACGCTTATGTAGTCACAAAGCCAGAACTGAGAGACTCAGGAGAAGTTTTTATCCCCAGGCCATCCGAACTCTGAACTCACACTATACTGACTTTGCACACATTCACTCCTCAGCACTCTCAAACATTTCCCAACTCTGAACTCACACTATACTGACCCCTCAGCACTCATGACCCCCCCCCCCCACACACACACACACACCCACACACACCTACAAGACTTTTAGCACTTTTACATCCCTCTCCCTATGCTACAGACCTTTTTATTTATTTTCTTATTTCATCACACGCAAAAAAACACACACACACACACACACACACACACACACACACATATCTGACTTTCTCCAACTTTTGCACACTTTTTATTTATTATTTTTGATTTCTCCTCCATCTACCCATGTCCTTGATTGCCTAGCCTTTCTGCCCCCCCCCCCCCCCACCCCCATCCCCAACACACACACTTACATCATCACTGTCATCACTTCACATACATACAGCACACTGCTTGCTACAGTAAGCCTCCTCTACATACTTGCTGCACACTGCCCCCACATATACACAGCACATTGTCTTCAGGATCTTCTCCAACACACATCCTCTACATACTTACAGCACACTGCCCCCACCTACCCACACACACACACACACACACACACACACACACACACACACACACATCTTCACTGTCATCACTCACATACATTACATACAGTACTCTGCTTGCAATAGTAAGTCCCTGACCCCCCAACACACACACTTACATCATCACTGTCATCACTTCACATACATACAGCACACTGCTTGCTACAGTAAGCCTCCTCTACATACTTGCTGCACACTGCCCCCCACACACACAGCACATTGTCTTCAGGATCTTCTCCAACACACATCCTCTACATACTTACAGCACACTGCCCCCACCTACCCACCTACACACTACACACACACACACACACACACAGTCACTGCTCCACTCCCCCTCCCTGCCACACACACACATCTTCACTGTCATCACTCACATACATTACATACAGTACTCTGCTTGCAATAGTAAGTCCCTGCCCCCTACATACACAGCACATTATTTCATCAGGAAGCTTCTCCAACACACATCCCCAACATACTTACAGCACACTGCCCCCCAATACACAGCACATTGTCTCATGAGGAAGCTTCTCCAACACACATATTGCACACTGCCCTCTCCCCCACATACACAGCACACTATCCCATCTCCCCTGTCATCCCCCAACACACACACCAAGACCCCCTGGCAGTTGGGTTAGCCCCTTGAGCCGTGGATCTGCCCAAGGTTTCTTCCTTGGTAAGGGAGTTTGTCCTTGCCCCTGTTGCTCTTGGGTGCTCCTTGTTGGTGCCCTCCACCCAATCCCAATCCTCCCCCACCTTTTTTATGCAGCCCTTGCCACTTAATCTACTAAACCCCTCTTCTACTGCACTTTTACCCCCCATTAATGCACAAATAGGCTGACACCAGACATAATTTCACTGCATTTCTTACTTCCAGTAACTATATGCATGTGACAATAAACTTCCTTGTATCCTTGTATCCTTGTATCCTTGTATTAGTGAGGTACCCCAAGGTTCCATCCTGGGCCCCCTTTTATTTTTAGTTTATATCAATGAAATGCCAGCTGCAGTGAAATGTAAGCTGCTTTTATATGCTGACGGCTCTGCATTACTGGTCTCTAGGAGTGATATCAATGAGATTGAGAAGACTAGGTAAGGAATTACTGTAGATAGTGTTAGCAAGTGGCTTATAGACAACAGGCTTTTAATTCATCTGGGTAAAGTTGAGTCCATTTTATTTGGAACAAAAAGGAAGTTGTCTAGAACAAATGCACTAAAGGTCACATGTAATGGGCTAATGGCACTGAAACAGTGTCTCAGAAAAGTGTCACATACCTGGGGTTGACATAGAGCAGTCATTAACCTGACTGACAAAATATGATCCAATTGTGCCGGTAAATTGGAATTATATTGGAACTATATCGCAGGACAAGGCATCTAGATTTTTCTATCAAGAAATTACTGGTTGTATCAGTACAACTTAATAACACAGTCAAACAGTTAAACAGTTAAACTTAAAAACAGACTGCAAGTGATGCAAAATAATGTAATCCGCTACCTGTTAAATGCATCTTTTTAATTAGAGTAGATTGATTATTTTGCACGATCGGTGATTTTCTGATTTTAGAATGCTCCTAAACCTTGAATGATTTATGTTAAATGTTATTGTCTTTGTCCTGCAATAGGTCTTATGTCATGTGTTAAATGTCACCAAGGACCATGTTGGAAATAAGTGTTTACACTTTAACATGTTATCCTTTGGATTATGTTGCCTGTCAAATCCAAAATGAATCAAATGAAAAGAAAAAAGAGGTGGTGCGTGTGTGCCTGTTCAGCATCCTGATTGTCCTGTTTCGCTAAATCAACCAATCAGTTTTTAGTGGTGGGCTTTTATCTCTTTTCTCCCGAATTAAATGAATCAGTTCAGTGTATCTAGGAACAGAGTGTCATGGCAGAGACAGAGAGCCACAAAAAAGGAACATTTAAGTCCTATTTCAAATCAGACTACACGAAAGTGTGCTACCCTTGTCTCATAAGAGTAAAAAATAAGTCTTGCATGCAGCACTCTTTGTAACAGTGACTTTAGCATGGAGGGTTAAATGATTGCAAAAGACATGTCGAGGTTAACAAGCATATTATTCAGGCCTATAGTAGATGGCTATAGTTGCCAAGGCTACATGAAAAGACCAAACTACCAGAACCTACATATTTTTTTATCACAATTTCTATCTATAGGTATTCCTTATTTGGTGTACTGACTAGAGACAATTAATTAACAAACATAGGCTATTCATCTATATTCAGTGTATACTGTAAGTAACCTAGGCTAAAGTAAAGTTGTTTCCCCTTTTTTTGGACTAATACTGACATCTATTGGCTAAATGAGGCTTAAAGGCAGTTGGCCCACAGCATTTGCCTGAAGGCTTCCTTTACCAGAAGAAGGCTGGAAGAAGGAGCAGCTGCCACATTTGCATCAGCTGGGAGAACAGGCCTAGATTTGGTCTGTTTGAGGACTGTTTTGCCTGGGAGAGTCATGAATAGGCATCTAAACATATGTTTCCTTATACCTAATCATATAGCCTAACTGAACACTGTATGTTACATAATAGCCTATAGTAGCCTACATAACATAACTTGTGCAGGGAGAACAGACATAGGCTAATATGCAGCTATAAAGCTGGAAGCTTGGGCTACAGAAGGCTTGGCCCACCTTCAGGGAACTACAGGTATGATGCATTTGGACACTTTAGTTAATCGTTGCTACTTGCAAAATCCACCATGCAATTTTGAATTAGCATGTCCTTATACCCTTGTTTGAGCTTTAGTTAGGCTATTGGTTGCATTATAGAGCTGGGTAGGTCTATAAGATGATCAACCTTCTTTTTCCCCAAACCGACATTTTCCCCAGAATGAATGGTTTACTTTAACATTTTACCTGTATTTGTTTATTTGGACATTGATTAGAGGACAATGACACAGTAGTTTTCCATTTTCAGTCTTCTCTCTGTGCGCGTTTGTGTCAGCGCGCTCCTCTACCATCGTCTTGCCATACGCCTCCCCTTGCTTCCACGCGCAAAAGTTAGCAATGCGCGTGCTCAGATGAGAATGGCGGCTCTTTTGGAATCGCTGGTGCTGGGGAAAGTACGGGCCGATAAGGCCCTACTTTGGCTTAGATACAAGCAGGTAAGTGTATGATTAAACTTTATATGAAATATCGAATATCATCTGTTCTGAATGATTTGAAACGAAGCATAGATGTAGATTGTCGAAGTAAGACGTGTCATGTGTCAAGACTGAAACTTAGCACGAACAAGCTGGCTGTCGCTAACTTGTCAACAGTAACATTATAGGTCGTTTATTGTCCACTGCAGGCGAACACATCGTATTTCTTCGTATTCCTGTTTGTTCATCTTCTGTAATTGCATGGATACCTACAATATTGCCTTGTCATGCTACGTGGAGCAATATGAGCTGTTGAAGCATTAACGTTAGCGATATTTACCAAATTAGCAGATGTACAGTTAGCGAGTTAACAATCGCTTGCCAGACTGATTTTGGCAGCAAGTAACCTAGAGATTGTCTTTATTGTGTCAGTTATTCTGGCGTTACTGTTTTAACATCAGCTTTAAGGCAGCAAACGCCTTACGTGAAAACAGTCGTGCAGCCTACAACATAACCCTGATTGCTGTTCTACTTGAAATTGTCAGCTAGCTGCATGGGCTTTGCAGTTATTGTGCAGTTATTGTGTAAATGACACGTATCTTAGACTAAATTTAGCTAAATTTAGGGCATTTCAGAATTTACAGATGATTTCAACCTCTTCTGTAAGTCATAACGGGAATGAATCAATGGCATTAATTAAATGTTTGTGAACCCTGACATAAATGTATCCCCTTCCCACAGTTTATATAGTCTTGCTTACTATATTTCCCAGATAAATATAAAATAAAAATATAATTTGTTGGACAGCAAAGGATGATTCTCTGGTGCTTTGGAAATCTCATAATATAACTAAGAATGAAATTGTCTCCGCAGAGCTCCAAAGACCAGCCATCATGTGAACCATTACTGCAGGTGCAGCGGCAGGAGTTTGTGTCTTTCCTGCTGAACTTCTTAAGAGATCAGAGCAGCCACACCCTCACCCATGGCCCCGCCACACCTGCCAAGACCCCCGTCAGCTCACGGTCAGCCACTCGCTCTGCGCGTCCGCCCAGTGAGCGCAGCAGGGGTGGCCGCTCCGCTGGGGGTGGCACCGGTCCCCGCAGCACCAGTCGCGTCCAGCTCTTCTCACCCGCCCCATCAGTGTCACCGCTGGGGGGTAGCCAGTGGGAAGGCTCAGCGGCTGGGGCCACCACCCAGAGTGGAGGCGAGGTCAGTGGGGTGAGCGGCATCAGCAGCCCTTCCTTCAGCTCGGTGTGGAGCCCTGCGCCACGGGCTCCGCAGTCGGACCGCCGCTCAGCTCATCGCTCCAGCCTGGGAGACTTCATGACCGTATCGCCACCTGAGATGCACCCACAGCACAGCCCCTCTGCGGCAGCAGGGCAGCAGCAGCAGCATCACCGTGGGCGAAGGCGCAGTGGGGGGTCTGGAGGTGTGGGCAGGGGGGGAGGCGGCCGCTGTTTCCAGCAGGAGGACCCCTCGGCGTCCTGGGAGAGGGGCGCTAGGAGAGGGAGGGGAGGTAGAGCTAGTGAGACAGTGTCACCTCCCACGCAAGTGACGCTCAACTTCAACAACTTAGAGGATTTCCCTCCGATGGGGGCATCCCAGCATGCATCACCAATGTGAGTATTTTGCGTCAGAACATCAACATTCATCCACATGTGTGTACATCTCATAATCTTAACATTTTATATGGATAGCAAATGTGTAATTAGATAAGCATACTTAATGCACAACTGAGCAGTCTGATACTCAGGTCAGTGTTGTTTATCTTCAGCTTGACCAAACCTTCCCGGCGCATCAACCCTACTCCGGTGAGCGTGGAGCGGCCTCACTCACGACCCAAGAGCTGTTTCACCTCCACGCCGCTCAGCAAGCCCTGCAGCCCCCCCACCATCCCAGAGGTGGGCAGTGTGCCGAGCCTGCAGGAGGAGAGAGAGATGCTGAGGAGAGAGAAGTAGGTTGGATGGGATGGATTGGGGGATATGTGTAAATGGATGAATGGGTGTGTAATTGGGTTTATACGAGTAGAGTTTCTGTGAGCGATCTCCCATGTGTCGGACAGGAGTGCTGTTATGAGTTAGGTGAAGTGTGAGTCTTTATCATGCCAGGTTATGATAAAGCACTGCACAGAGAAGCAGATACATGGTGCAGGTTTTATATAACTGAGGTCAGTAAATACAATTCAGTTGGTTTGGATTGATGACTAGACTAGTTGTTAGTTTGTTTGTAAGTTGACACTTGTTTGGACTGTGTTGCTAAGTTGTCGTCCATCTTGGGGTGGTTTTCTGGAGATATGTCCTCTGTCTTTCTGTCTAATGACCCTGGGTAATTGGGTCCCATTTTCTCTATCATCCAACCCCCAATCTTCTCGGTTACCCACCCTCTCCTCCAGGTCTAAACTCCAGCAGCAGACATGCTCACCCCTGAAGCCTACGCCAGAACCCTGTACACCTACCAAACAGGTGCGCATGGACTCCACCATAGCACAGGACCCCCAGGCACCCAGCCCTGACCCTTCCAAAGTCACTCTGACCACTGAGCTGGACCTGTTCACTGAACTCTACTGCACATGCATTTCAGGTCAGTGGCCTACAGGGGGTGCTACGGACACCTAAGGTTTACCTAAATCTGGGTTGTGGTGAATTTTACTAAGTATGTTGTTATGAAGCATGTTGTGGTATACTTGATGTTCATTTGTGAGTGGTTTTGTAGTTTTCTTAATGTGAGTGTTTTAATATTTTAACCATTAAGCTCCGTTCACATATATGTTTTTGGTTGCTTGCCTCAATAGTCTCTTGTTACTTGTAGTCTGAATGGGACTTTACCGGTTAAGATGCATGTTTTTTGTGCTCGTCACTATAGAGAACCTTGTGCCTAATGTGTTCCTGGAGCTGTTCTTCGTGCTACAGTTGCTGACGTGTCGCAGCCCTCCGGCTCCAGAAGCGGACAGGGACAGTCTTTGTAGCAGTGGTCAAGGTGAGACAGGCTCAAGTCTCAAGTGCTCATCCGTGGATGTAGTTATTTCTGCAAGAATATTTTTTTTTCAACGTGACTGTTTTTTATGGGATGTATTCTAAAAGAATGGTTTGAAGAATTACTGTCCTCTGACTATTTTTTTAAATTATTTAGTTAAGTGTTCTAGTCCAGTTTATTTCCAGTTCCAGACTTTGTGTGAGTGACATTTTGTTTTGTATTGAATTTCATTGCAGACGTGCTGGAGAGGGGCTACTTCAGAGATGTCCACAACTGCGTGTATTTTGCTGTCAAAGTTCTAGAAACTCAGTTTGAGTGAGTACTAACGGTTATGCATCCTGTATCCATATTATAAAGCCTGCCATGGCCTGTGGTTTTATTAAGCAGAAATGAACACGCTTAGACCAAGTTGTTTAGACATGGAACGGTCTGTCATGATCCCATCACTGTTGCCCAGGTTGGTGTCTCACCTGGACAAGGGCACTCTGCGTCTGCTGTCGGAGAATGAGAGGGTGGGCTTGTTCGCTCCTGCACTGAGAGATCGGCTGGCCCTTGCACAGGACAACAGCACAGCCAAGGTAAACAAGAACGGCACTAAAACTCAATCAGACCTGACAAGACCGGATTCTGGGCAAATATGCAAAGCCTAAGTCATAGGCCACATGCCATGAATGGTGTCTGAAAAGTGAAGACATACAGTACAGTATGTTAGTGTTGAAATGATCAGGGTGGAACTTTTTTATTTTGCATCTTGGCTAGTGGTGCAACGGACCATTCCCCACGGTTCAGAGCGCAGATGAACTGCAGATTGGTGCAAAGTTTGAAAATAGTAATTAATAATTCATTAATAATAATGCCGTGAAAAATGTCAATGTGAAAGGTCTGTGTGGTCATGGATGCTCACTTTTTTATTATCCATAAGAATCCAGTAATTCACAAACTAAGGAACTGGCTTGCCATAATGCATATTTAGAAGAAACTTCATTTTAGAAGCTTTCTTCACCAAAAAATTGATCCACGACTTAAAAACTTTTATCTGGTCCGAACCGTGAGTTTTATGACTCCGTTGCACCCCTAATCTTTCATACTAGGCCTTCACACACCGTATTGGTGGTCAGATTATCACACTGGAATTGACCCATGTATGCCTCCAGGTCTCCCCCTCTCTGCCCGCCTTCATCCACTCGGTGCCATTCCAGCCGGCCACAGACAATCGCTCCAACTTCAGCTGTGACAAAGCCTTTCACATATTCAAGAAACAAAGGTGAGCTAGAGAGAAATCTGGACTAGGTTTAACACTTGATGGCTGTAAACTAAACTAGTCATTTTCAGAAGTCAGAAAGGCAATGTTTTTATTTTTAAGCATCATCAAAAATCAATTTGTATGTTAGCATGGCCTAGTGGTGTCTTATTTTTAGTTGGTTTTCTGCAATGAAGGCACTCCATAAACTAAATGACTTATACAACTGATTACATTGTTGCCCAGGGATATCTTTTATGAGCTGCTGAGAGACTGGGAGGATTTCCATAAGGGGCCTGGCTGGGAGTTTGAGGCAGCTCTGGGCAGCAGAGTCCGGTGAGTCACTTGACACTTTTGCTATGTAATCTATTTGCCTTGTGGAGTTGGTAACCAGCTCCCTGACCTGTGATTTGTCCTTTCAGGATGATGGTCAGTCAGCTGACGGCTGCAGGGAATCATGCTCACTTCGCTCGGCTGTTCCAGAAGCAGCTAGTCCAGGTGAGCATTGGAGGACGGGGCTTGTTTCCATGACGCATACCGGTTCTTTTTCCCCTCACCCTCTTTTTCCTCTCTCTCTTTCTCTTTCTTTCTCTATCTCTCTCCATCTCCACCCTCTCCCTCTCTCTAATTCACTCACTATTTCTTTCTTTCTCTCTCTCTCTTTCTATCCTTCGCTCCAGGCAAGAAAGCCAAATGACTGAAATTACCACACAAATTAACTTACATTACAGTGACTCTGAATAGTTTTCTGAATTCCTTTACTCGACTTTGTCTTTTACAAGTAATCTGTGTTTTAAATGAACATTCCTACAATTTGACAGTTTGTCATTTGTTTGTTTGTGTATCCCTGCCATATATCACGGGTTTCCACTTAAAATGAACTCACTTCACAAGTGTGCAACTTTCAAACTCTCAAAGACGCTTTCACTACCCCTCTGCTCTCCATACCCTCTTCTGTCCTCCTCTCCCAGATGTGTAAAGAGCCGGGGGTGCGAGGCTCCTTTGGCGAGGCCCCTGACGCAGACGTGCTGAGCATCCTGGGAGCAGACGGCCTGAGCCGGCTGAAGCGTCTACAGGAGCGCCTGATCCAGCCGCAGGGCTTCATGGGTCCCTGCCCCCCGCCCTCCTTCCCAGGGTACCAGGAGTTCTTCAGAGACTTCCTACAGACGGCCAGCTGGTGAGTGTGGTGAAAGTGCTCCTCCATAAATAGCTGTAACCTTGAGCTGCAGGAGTCTGCAGCTGATTTGTCCTGGAGATAACGTAGCTCGGGTCCAGCAGCCTAGTAGACTTCCGCTCACCCTGCTCGATATGGAACATTAACATAATGGATCATTTTATCTCATTCAAGTGTAAGAATAATACAAGGGTCTGCTAGTGATTCTTTGACCTTCCCTGAAGTTGTTAATGCAAAATCTGGGATAACAAAATACAAAATTACATTATGCAAATCTGGAATTATATCACACAGTTATATCAGACAAGTTTGAGCAGCATGTTTGGAGGGTAGGGGCTTCAGTGTGGTTTTGCTGTGTGCAGTTGCCAGCTGAACCAGCACCTGAAGGACAGCATGTGCCAGGAACTGCTGCTTCTGGACGAGGTGTCCATCCTCGGGTCGCCAGCAGGTGGCAGTGGTGGTGAAGAGGAAGGAGACGGGGACATGGACCAACAGGTCCGTCTAGTGGAAGGCCTATCAATGTCTACACAGTATATGTGTTTATTCAAGGTTCTCCTGGTACTTTGCCTCATCAGCCTCTGCTTAATATTTTTCTCCTTCCTCCTCTCTCTCTCTCTCTCTCTCTCTCTCTCTCTCTCAGGATGAGAAGCAGAGGTTCTCCTCAGTGCTCCTTGTAGCTCGTTTGCTGGCTAAGTTCCTGGGATTCATCTCCTTCCTGCCTTACCACACGTCTGATCCTCCATCCAAAGAGATCCAGCAGGCAGCCATTGCACTGCGTAGCAAGGTGTGTGTGTGTTTTGATCATCGTTTGTGGCGTTAAGAGGTTTGTGATCCACTGTGTCAGACAGATTTGAAATGTTTTCATGTCCTGAAGAGGTGTGTCCATGTGACCTGACGAGTTTGTAACTTGTTTTTTGACGATCGCGTGCTGCTCTGCCATCAGAGCTCTCCAGTGTTGGACGTCTGTGCAGTGTTGCGCAGTTGTGTGCGCAGACGCAGGCTGGTGCTGACCGTGCCCTGGCTGGTGGAGTTCCTGTCCATGATGGACTACACCGGACCCTACCTGCCCTGCTTCAGAGCTGCGTTAGGCTTACTGCTGCACCTCTACAGGTAGAGAAACGCGCACACACACACACACACACACACACACACACACACACACACTCATTCTCTCTCTCTCAAGACTCAACTCATTAACAGCTGAAAACAGCTAGATAAGTTTACTGAGCACATTATGTATGTGTTTGTGTGTGACAGGCGAGTGCTGCTGGGCAGAGGAGCTGAGATGTGTTACCTGAATCAGCTGCTACTGGTTGCAGTCCTGGGCTGGCTCTTCCAGGTGAGTCAACATAGGCCCTTCCCATGTTCACTCATATTGTCATCATTGTTATCAAATGTAAATAGTATTGTGCTTTCATAGAAGGCATATTCCCATATCATGGCTATGCTTATAGACAGCTCCTAATGTAATATGCACAAGCAGCTTGCCTGTTTATTTCCCTTCTACCCCTCCCACTGTTTCAGATCCCTGTGTTTCCAGAGGACCTCGTATTCAGTGAGGAGCTGGACTTCAATGAAGAGACCTTGGTTGGTTCCCAGGGCCTGGTGAGTACCATCCTTTCTTCCATGTATGGAAAGTGCTGTTCCATTCCCATAGACCGTCTTTGAGTTTCCAAAACTGTCTTGATATCATCATTGGCCATCTTTCCACTGTGGGGTCAAAGGACCCAGAGCTAAGGTCAGACTGCTCTTGTCTCCACAGGACACCCTCCCCCTGGTGGACCAGCAGCTGCTCTACACCTGCTGCCCGTTCTTGGGTAAGAGAAGGCTCTGGTTTTAGATATACTGTATGACCCTAATTTGAAAGACGGGCAATTAACAAAGCAAATTTTCTTGTATATGAACTAGGGGTGTCACGATTTCAATTTTCAAAGTCGAAATTGATCGAAATTACATCTGGATCTCGAACTTCGAACTCAGAGGTCGAACCGAAGATGTAGCCACACCCCCAATGTTACGTCCAGCACACACACACACACACACACACACACACACACACACACACACACACACACACACACACACACACACACACACGTGTTGAATTGCAGCGCATCAATACTCTTCTAACTTCTAAGTAAAAAACAAAACAAAAAAAGGAACACTATACTTGTCTCTTCAGAGTGTGCTGAAACAATCAAATTATCATTCTGTGTTTTATTTCACCACGTCTATGTTTAATGTCTGTTCTGTTTACTACCTTGTGGTAGGAACGATTTCAGAAACGGAATAGGTGAAGGCTGAAAAAGTAAACATTAGAAATGCATTAATAGTAATATCATTAAAAAAATATTGAAAATCGAATCGAATCGTGACTTTAAAATCGAAAATTTGGAGAATCGTGACCCCCTAACAACTGAAGCGATTGGGTGGCGTGTGAGTGCATTGCGGTGACCCACCCAGGTTTGCTTTAAAGGTTTTGCTTATGATGGTAAATTGGCAAAACAATGTAATTAAATTAACTTAAGTTTATTTTTGCTCATTGCCTGACAATGAAATTAGGGCCCATAATGTCAATATGCATTGACCTCCCTGAAATGTCTTTTAAAGTGTTTCATGAGTATTGATCTTCATGGCGTTGTGTTATGATTGGCAGGTGAGTTCCGAAAGCTGCTAGCAGCCTTTGTGGCAGGAAGCAGTGCCAAGAGTGGGGGCCTCATACGTAAGATTACGCCCACCTCTGCTGATGCTGAGCCTAGAGACCCACCCACAACCCGCTCCCAGCAGAAACTACAGGTACTCAACCTCAGATACACCCTCTTATCCATCAGTTCAGTCACAACACACATGTGGTTTACAAAATGAACTATGGGTTGGAGGACACAAAGGGCAAATCACGGAGATGATGAACCAGGAATTGGGTCAGCCTCACTTAATCTGTACTGACAATTTCCTTATAATCCAAACCCAACATAATCGCAAGGCATCTTTCTTTTGTCCAATAACATGTATTTGTGTACTTGTTTGTGTAGTCATCATCATACTGTATTCATTATTTCAGATGGAGTTGGAACAGGCATTCTTCCACAACCAACCTGCATCTCTGAAAAGAACCGTGGACTTTGTGGCAGAGCGAGTCAGCTCCAACTGTGTCAAACACATCAAGTGAGTCTTGCTCACCACACCTTGGTGATGTGCCAGGGCATCTATCTATCTAGAAATTGCAGGAACGTCTGTGTGTGTGTGTGTGTGTGTGTGTGTGTGTGTGTGTGTGTGTGTGTGTGTGTGTGTGTGTGTGTGTGTGTGTGTGTGTGTGTGTGTGTGTGTGTGTGTGTGTGTGTGTGTGTGTGTGTGTGTGTGTGTGTGCGCACGCCAGAGGCAGAGAGGGTAAGCGGAGTTTTGTATCAGGAGTCTGAAGTATCAGGAAGTTATTCAATAAGCTTAACAATAATATAGCCTTAACTCAAAACAGCTATTAGGCTTGTGTCATTCTGATCTATAGAAATGTCACATGCAGCCATGCCTGCTTAGGCTACTGCACATTAATAATTATAGGTTAATATTCAGTATTCATTATTGAATGCTTAGCTAGAATGATGTTTTCCCTGTCATCCTATTTTTATATGTAATTGGGCTATGGGTTTTCTACAGGAATGGCATGTTTGAATGGGCACTGCACTAGTTCAATTAAGCCATGTTTGGGCTTGATTAAATACTTCGGACAAGTTTTGAAATGAACACTGTGGCCGTCTCTGCCCTACTTGTTGTGTGTAGGGCGACTTTGGTGGCAGAGCTGGTGAAGGGTGGCGAGCGGACCCTGAGGGAGGCGCTGGCTGTGGAAAGTGCCAACGTGGCCAAGCTTAATGACGCCATCTGCACCCAGCTGTGTGATAAGGGCAAGCAGGCACATGAGAGGGCCACCAGGTAAGGGGAAAAATCTTGTCACTCACCCCAGCCAGTTTTTTAATTTATTATTTATTTATTTATATATTTTAATCCGCCTGTATGTATTTAAATGCAAATTTTGTACACTATTATTTATTTTGTCTGTGTGTCTATATATACACACGTTTATGTGTGGCCATGCACGTGTGTTCATCCTTCTGTGTGTGTGTGTGTGTGTGTGTGTGTGTGTGTGTGTGTGTGTGTGTGTGTGTGTGTGTGTGTGTGCGCGTGCGCGTGCGCGTGCAGGTTCTGCAGTGAGAAGGGTCCAGAGGCTGTACGAGTCCTGTTGCCTGAGGAGACCTCTCCAGCAGTGAGTTAAAACACAGCTGAGCTAATTCATCATCTTATGCTATTTAGTCTGTGATTTATTCTTTCATTATATGGGTTTTTAATGGGCACCATTAACATGAAGACTTGCTTGCCAGGCGCATGGTAAATCAACAGCTGAATATTTATCGACTGTTGCTTGGCGATTGTTAATTGCCGCTTACATGGCTGTCACGCTATCTCGTCGATGAAACACCCCGTTTGTCTTTACTGTTCATTAGTGAGACGGGCATATAAGCATTGGAAAATTGTTGGAGTTAACTGTGTGTGTGTGTGTGCTTGTGTCCCTGTGTGTTTGTATGTCTGTATGTGTGTTTTTGTAACTTCCATATGCATGCATGTTAATGAATATTTGTGTGCAGGTTCTCAGCACTTCAGAAAGCATCACAACTCGGCTGGCCACAGAAAAGGCCTGCACCTGGCTCTCCTCCAACATCACAGGTATCTTGCCCGTTTCAGATTCATTGGGCCCCAAACATACACTCATGTCTGAGCAAGGAGACGATTGGCAGGACGCTGAAGTCACTCAGTGTATCCTGCACTGAAACACAACATGCATTACAATGCACACTCAAAGCATGGCAACAACGGCCATGTGTAGTCTGGAGATAGGGCGAGTTGCTGTTCTCTCATATTTGCAATCTGTTTTCAGCGTTGATCAAGAGGGAGTGGAAGACGGTGTTTGACCGTGTCCTGAAGACCCTTCCCTGCCCTCCACCCCCAAGCCCAGACATGTTGCCCGCGCCCCAGACTCAGACACCCACAGACGCCCAGAGAGGTGGTGGGGGAGGACCAGCCTCGGGGCAAACAGACTGTCCCTCAGAGTGCACTCACCAAGCCCCCAGAGCCTCCAACGTCCTCACGGAAATAAAGGTACGGACCCGGCTGTGCGAGGCTGCTTGGGAGAGAAGAGGCCCGGGCATGGCTCCAGTTGCAGGGTTGTGTAAGGTATGAGCTACACCAGGCGCGTAACTGAAGTGTTCCGTTCGCGACGCGTAAAATCCATTTTAGATGAATGGTCTATTTTTTTCGAATGTATGCGCCGCTATCACGTCTGGTGTAGCTACCTCCATTGATTAGGCCATCCTTAAAAATATTTTCGTTTGCCGTAACCCGACCGACCCTGTCAATTTAGAACCGACCCAAATATTTTTTTTTCCCCTTTTAGTCCGACCGACTTGCCGGTTGTAAACTTGCGTTAATACCGACCGATTGTTTTTTTTACTCTAAACAACCAATACAAATGCAATAAAATAATAGTTATTTTAGTAGGCCCAAGTATTGTGAATATAAATTGCCTACATGCAAACGTGGCTCACTTAAAAAAAAACCTGTGGCGTCATCTCTACACCATTGGTTTTACGCATGTCACTTCGTTTCATTCACACAAACTGATAACGCTGTTACGAAGTTCTGGAAGAACTGTGGCCAGATCTTTTCTCATCCCTTCTCCCCCTAGTCTAGCGGTGACCGTGTCGGAGTATTGAAATTGGTTGTGGTCTATTCAGCATTTCTCCAAATATGGGTCCTCAACATGGAGACTGCTGAGTCGTGGAGTGAAATTAGGCCCGGTGCTTCATCTGATAATTTGCTGCGCAGTTGATCAAGAAACCGCGGATCGACGAAAAAAGAAAACAAACGTTTCTGCTATCGATGTCATTAAACATGGAGCCCTACAATTAAGTGGTGGTATGAGCATTCAGTCAATCTTGGCGTCTCTTGAGAGAAAACTGAAACTAATCGATAACGTTGGTATCAAAGCTCGCTTCAACCTGTTGGAAGGCTATTTATTTATTTAACTAAACTTAATAGAACGGCGTTGTTTTTGGAACTTCCTTAGAAACAGAGCAGAGACTGTATAATACACTGTATAGCATTGAGTAGGCCTATTGTATAGTCAAATTTCAATATAACGTGGCCAAGAGCTATTGTAGCCTTCTTTCTGGGTACATGTAGATGAGCCCTATGACCCAAAAGTCTGCCATGACCGGGCCTCAGGTCAAAGAAGTTTGATAAAGGCTGGTCTATATAACCTGCATCAGAATGAGGTTTGCAATGGTGCGCCTGAAGGCACGGGTTGAAGACCCAGTCAGTTACGTCACGATATGCACATTTGTGTAAATTCATTCCTAGGTAATCAACATGACCAAAATTGAACTTTTTTTTTTACTTTGAATCTTGAAAAAAAAAATATTGACCTACCTACCGACCCATTTTTATTTTTTTTTTGGCTGTTACTGCAAACAAAAATATTTTTAAGGATGGCCTTATAGTGGCAGCTAATTGTTGCAGCAGACGCTATGCGAACGGAACGCTTCAGTTACGCGCCTGGTGTAGCTTCACTGTAAGGGTGCAGTCTGTGTGATCCTAATTCCATATATTCTTTGGTGAATTTCAGCACATTTGTCCTCACGGTCCTCGCAACTCTTACAGGGAAGCTTTACCAGCCACATAACTGAAGCGTTGCGTCTGCTGCAATAATTAGCTTCCACTATAATCAATGGAAGTAGCTACACCAGACGTTCTGAAAAATAGACCATTCTTCTAAAATGGATTTTAACGCGTTTTAACGGAACACTTCAGTTACGCGCCTAGTGTAGCTTCCCTGTTAGCTGTCCATTCAGTGTTTACACTCTGGTGTTCACACACAGCCCTGTATCTGAAAATAGGACACATAAAGGCTCAGACCGAGACACTCCCAGCAGTCCCAACCAGTCAACAACATGCTTCAGAAGCACAGAAGGGAGGTGTGAGATTTGATTGTACATACACAATCTTTAGTGAATTATGTACTGCCCCTTTAAGTAGTGGTGTTATGCGTATGTGTTACCATTAACCTGGATCACCATACACCTCGCTTGTCCTGAGCTACTGGGGTGGCTGATGGCACTAGTGTTGACAGTGATAAATGCATTCTAAATAACAGCAGCAAGAGTAACAGATCAACTGGAGTATCAGTAGTGTTGGGAATTTAAAAGGCACCAAGGGATGATCCGTCTCATAAACATTAATGTGTTCTCTTCCAGGAAGTGTTGAGCATTGCAGTGGGACCTAGAACTGAGGATGAGGTGCTTACCATCCAGAAGCTACAGTCTCTACTGAACAGAGCCAGAGATACTCTAGAATGCCGGAAGGTACACCACACAGACATCCTCACACACAAATCACACAAAAACAAATACACGCATTCGCATGAGCCTGTAGATATGCTTCCTATAGTGTTGCAGAGATATTGATTCATTTGCATCATCTCAAGAAACAGGTGGTTATGTTCAGTGTGTTCATCTTTTTGACTTTGTCTGCATCTCTTGTCATTTTCCACACTTACCTGCTGTATGTCTGATGTATTTACCTGCAGTTTCTGTCTGTGGTGCCGGAGCAGATGCTGGTACGAAGCACAGTCATGTTGGCCTGCAGGCTTGGTGAGTGATACAGATCTAAAGCAACACGATGTAGTTCATTTACTTTACTTTGTTAGTCATTTTATTGTAATATCGGCTTCAAACTCATTTTGATACTACAATAGGGAGAATGGGGTCTTTGACATTGCAGATGTGCGCACCTGAAATGCCTGCCACCGTGTTATGTGACATTGTCACGAGTAGGAACATGACCCTTTTTGTCGAATTGGGTACCCCTTTAGTGTTAAATGGGCACACAGTATATTGACAACTGACAAAAAAGGAAATTGCATTGATATACACTGAGTTTTCAGTATGTATGCAACCATACTTCTCCCTGCTGTTGATGAATACTATTTACGGTTCATACCATGAGTAAGTTGGGAGCATGAATTTCCCAGATTTCCATTTATGTTCAACAATGTCCCTTTTTGCATGGACTACACTAATGTTATGTTTTGCTCTCTCTCTCCCTCTCTTTCTTTCTCTCTCTCTTTCTCCCTCTGCCTCTCTCTCTGATCAGTATCAGGGGAACTGCCGCTGGTCAGCCCCATGGACAGTGCAGGCCTCCGAGCCCTCCTGGAGCAGCTGGCGTGTCTGTGGGGTAGCAGCCCCCTCCCCTCTATACCGCTCCACCTGCTCTTCACCTCCTCCAACCTCACCGCCGTGCTCAACAACACAGATGTGAGTTCTGAAGCCCAGCTCATGGGACATGCAGAAGCGCACTGCATCTTTGCTTCATTTGCCACTGCCTGTTTCTCACAGGAAAATCGACCACAAGCTGCATAGAATATTGATGGCTGCTACATTGGAAGAGTTTCCACAACTTATTAAGTGTCAGCGGGCATTGAGCATTTTTCGACCCAAGCAGAGGCAGAAAGCTAGTTGAAGCTGAACATGAACAAAATCTGGCATAGTGATATGAATATGCGATAATTTGATAATTTGTTTGCTTCTGACAGCAATATTAGGAAGTACTGTAACAAGTACTTAAACTATAGTAGGTTTTTGGGACACTAGGGAAGACTATGCTGTTTCAGTGGTTTGTTTATTTGTTTGTCTATTTGTTTTTCCAGACAAAACCTCACACCACTAAAACAGATACACATGGCATTGCATTAAAAGCCTTTTATCCTATTTTTTTGTCATGCTTGCTCTCTCCTTCCTTCTCTTGTCTGCCTTGCTATCTTTCCTCCTCCTTTCTGCCTTCCCAGAATTGCCAAAACTTCAGGGTCTTGGTCCAGCTGCTTTTGGAGAAAGGACTTCTGGGAAAAGAAGATGTGGTGTCACATTGGAGAAGCTTATTGGAGCTGTCTTGGACAATGGTTACCCCAATTCCATCCCACAGCAAATCCAGTGTTTCCCATACATTGACTTACCTATTTGTGGCGGCCCACCACAATATCAACATTGACCACCACACAATGATTTTCCAGGTTGTACTAAATTGTGCTTAAATCTGGTTAGCATCATAACCAAGCTGCGCTAATTTGTTAAAAACTGTTGCATTCAAGTTAATTCTGCAAACATACCACTACAAATAGAATTCAATTCTGTGGGAAACACTGAAATTGTAACGTGAACAACTATGTGGACTCTGTAACATAACCTAAATAACTGGACTTGTTTGTGATCCAACAGAGCTCTGTTCTTTTTCAGGAGTCCATTGAGAAGATCCAGGAGCTGTCCATTTCCTCCGTACCCCCCGCACCTGTCTCTTTGCCAAGGCACAGAGATGTCCTGCAGATCTCCCATTGAACAGCAGATGGCACCCTTTCACCACATCACCCAGAGCACTTAAGGAAACTTTTTACAGGGTTTGCATGCTGAGATGTCACCATTACCAAGGACACATTACTTGGAGCGTACAACTCCTTCACGAAGGAGTACATGTGCTGCTAGCCAATCAGATGAGTTGGTTTTGAGTTGGTTGGCTCTTTGCTTAGTGTGTGAAAGTCATTTTCCCCTTTACTTGGAGTCTCTGCCATTGCTCATGAAATGACGTCATGGCCCTTAATGATGCTATTTCCTCTTAGGTTCTGTCCCAGATCTAAAGGGCCAGTGAATGATGTTTTGCGGTTAGTTTCAGCCACTGGCACAGACTCAGATGCTGTCAGGTTTCTTTTTTTTTCTAAAGTGCCTTTAGCATTTAGCAGCCAGACCATTTCATTAGAAACACCAATTTATATATTTCACTACTTTCAGGATAAATCCAGCCAGCCATCCTTATTTGGAATGAGAACATTCCCACAGGTTCCATAGTTCTGATTCACTCACTGGTGTTCTCCGTGACCTTGATGTGCTGTCCTCCTTTCCTGTCCCTCTGGCACATTTAGTGGGATTAAAGGAGAAAGGGGTTTCAGTGATGAAATCTAAATTGCCATATGTTCATCCAGTGCTTTATATGAACTGGCCCGTTTAAAGATGGGGTTTAGGGAAAAGACTGGCCAGGTGCCGGTGTCGCTTCGCTTTAAATTTGACAGTTAAAGGAGGGAAATGAGATGAAACTATAGGAATTGATGAGGTAAAATATAGAAGTTGATGAGGCACAGTTTGGAAATATAGAATGGTCTTTCAATGGAGTAATCAAGTTAATCAAAAGATTATTTAATTTTATATTTATATTTTAACAATATATCCAAATTATGTTTGTCATGTCTTGATATACACTGCAACTTTATATGAACATTCTGCTATGCTGCTTGTTATTTGGGAACTGTCTGTGTCTCATAAATGCATAGAGATGCATTTGTGATAGACTGTTAGTTCATGTTGGACTTGTTTTTCAAATGTCAGTTGCTTGTAAACTGTTGTCAAGTTTTAGGATAAATTTGTATACAAAAATAAAGATATTTTAAATGTGAAAATGAATTGCCTCGCTGGTCATATCAGACCATTTCAGGCTGTGCGTGTTTGTTTCCCTAAGCTTGACTATTGTCGAGAGTTGCCAGAAATAAAACATGCTAGCATCACCTTGTTAGCATCACGGTTCTGGACTCTGGCAGCACATCACTACCCGAATGTGTCCCTTGTATGGACACGGAGGCCCTTTTCTTTGGACCCAATTCATTTTAAATTCAAGTTTTGAGATTTCGCTGTCCTGAATTGACCTGTCCAAAATGCATTCCTAGATATTCTGTTTACAATCGAATTCAATAGATTAATAACTTGCATTCCTGTGTTTTGTTTTATGTAGATGCACATTGTTATCAAGAAACAGTCCATACCACTTATCAAGTCAGAAAATAAGGGAGGCATATTTGAATTCAAAACAAACTCCCCCCTAGCACACTGCATGGAGACACTCTCCGCCTCTTTGGCCCGTGCAGTCAGCTTGCCAGCAGGAAGTCTGAACGAACGCGCTCAGTCACATTCTCCGCTGTGACCTCGGAGGACATGGGCTAAATTCAACCAGGTGCACTAGCATGAATTACTGGACTAAATCGCCGATTCTTCGGTCCCATGCCATCAGTAAGCAGGCGTGGGAATTAATCAACGAGAGCAGTCCGAAGTTGCCATCCGTCTAGCGGCTAACGTGCCGCTGACTGGAGTCGGCAACATGGCAAACGTTAAAGTGGCGATTCGAGTACGTCCACTGAATTCCAGGTAATTACCAACAAACTTGCGAACTCTATGCGTAATATGTGGATATTGTCACCTGAATGCACACCTCGTTTAGATAGTTAGCACTATACAACCATGGTTGTATGTAGAATTTGACATGGATGTGCCTTCTGTAGTGGCGTGCCCATGTATGTAGCTGCTAGAGGGTTGCTAGGAGAGTGGTAAAGGTTTGACAGTAGCCTACAGAATTGGCGGCCAGGTGTCGTGGAAAAAAACATCACGCTTCACTAACTTAACTTCTCTCTTTTCAGTCGAAACTAACGTAATACTTTCAGTCATCACCTTTTCCCTTGCCGGAAAACTAAGAATGTGGTGGCAGTCCATGCCTTTGTCTTTGGAAGCGAAACAATGACAGTGTCTCCTAAAAGTTTGTTAACTGCTCTGCGCATGAGTCGTTTTGACTGAGTTCCTGAATTTACAGTGGGTCAAGGCAAGGGAAATGTGGATGGAAAACACCTCACTGTTTCTAAAAGCTTTTAGTATTTAAGTAAACAATATTAAACTTTACCGTTATAAGTAAGTAAGTATACTCTTTTGATCCCGTGAGGGAAATTTGGTCTCTGCATTTATCCCAATCCGTGAATTAGTGAAACACACACAGCACACAGTGTACACACAGTGAGGTGAAGCACACACTAATCCCGGCGCAGTGAGCTGCCTGCATCAACAGCGACGCTCGGGAAGCAGTGAGGGGTTAGGTGCCTTGCTCAAGGGCACTCCAGCCGTGCCTGCTGGTCGAGGTTCGAACCGGCAACCCTCCGGTTACAGGTCCGAAGTGCTGCCCCTATGCAAAACTTTCCAGGACTAGCGTACCTGAATGAAATGTGGCATACAACCCCTAATAGCTTATGGAAAATATCTGCACTTTTCTTCTTGCTCCATTCTTTATTGCACTGTAAAACTGCATACAGGGGTAACTAGCGCAACGCTGTTCCAGCACCATGCCTCTCTTAAACCCCCTCCGCCTGTATTCTCTCCACACATTTTCTAAATTACAACAGCATGTTGCCTTTAGTCTTTACCCAGATGGAGGCTGAGTCCACAGCATCCAGGGAGGTAAAACTGTCTGCATTAAATGGTGTCATTGCACCAGCAGGATGTGGTCATCCTCCTTCCCTGTTACATTTAAATCATCTCTATTTTCTTTGCATGACAAAGGATGACTTTACAGTGAACTGTCTCTGTGTGATGCAAATTCACCAAAGGGTGTTCATGTGGTCTCCTCATCTTATATAGGTTACATTCCTGTGTTTGAAAATTACTAGTTTTAATTGTATAGCAGAGTTAGGCCATTTGTTTTTGTGGACTGCCCTTATGATCTGTAAGGAGAGGACATGGCGCTTAGAAAAACTAGAGGCTTGGCTACAAGCAAGGGACTCAAGCTTGTGGTTGCTACTGTGATGTAGGCTGGCTATCCCAAAACAATACAGAGTAACAACAGGGTTGAGTAAGACCATAGATCATTCATTTAATTTGTTACTTTCCCTCTTTCAGCCTTTGGTTCTTTATTTTTGTTCTTGATTCGTATGCAAGCAGAGGCAGAGCCGGTGCCCAGCAGCCTGAGGTTTTGGGCAGGGTCGGTGCCAAGGCTTGTATTTGGGGGTTGGCAGACTCAGACAGAGGCAACAGCCCATGTGGTGTAACATGGAGGCTAGCCTGTGGGAGCTGGGAGAACCCTCCACTGAGAAAGACACATTCGTACCCTAAACTCACACAGCGCCTTAAAATGCTGCCCGTTTTTCACCCAAGGAGTTTTCATTCACACATACACACACACTACACACAGCTCTTCACAACACAACTGCCTGCGATTTCAGTGTCTTGCGTCAGCTGGACCCAAGGAACCGGCAGCTGAAGAAAACACACAGCTGTCCCCATTTTCTCTTGCACTCTCTTTTTTTCTTTTCTTTGCACTCTCTCTTTCATTCTCTCACTCCCTCTCTCTTTCTCACTCTCACTTTCACTCACTCTCCCCCTCTCTCTCTCGCTCACACACAGACGTCTTCGCTCAGCTGTCCCGTTCATGTTGGAATGGGCTGCTCGGGCCACAGCGAGAATGGCTTCCTGTCTGTGAAGCGTTTCTAGAGCACACATGGAAAGACGCACAAATCATTACGTTCATTAGTCAACCCGATTCAGTCAGCAGCACTAGTAGCGAGCGGCAGCATGCTTTATCAATATGCAACCAGTACTTTCATAGAGTTGGAAAATCTTCATGACAAACAATGGCTCCTCTGACTGGAATCTCTCAAAGTTGCACACATGACTTCACTCAGCGCTAATCAACTGTGTCTGTTAATCATCAACATGAGTAATTCAACTGGTGACGATAGTATAACGATAGAGAATTATTGTGTCTTAGCTGACATGGTACATTAAAATACATTATAATACATCAGTATTCATGAGTAGCTGCACTCATACTGGAGGTCTTTGTCTCTGCGGTTGGTTGCATACTTTCACTTCTCACAGCGGAGAGTCATGTGGCTTTCTTGCTTGTTTCATTTCTGACCCCCCATCCTTGACCCCACGAGGAAGCCTCTGTCAACTGAGCGACTTTTATTTTGTAGGACCTTGTTCTCCCTGTTGGATTTGCAGTTATCTGAAGTCATCTGATGAGTTTGTGTGGTTTGGTCATTAGAATGTGTCATGTGTGTATTTTGCAGGGAAAGCGTGGATGGAGGACCAACCGCAGTACAAGTGGAGGACAAGGTGGTGAGGATCAAGAATATGAAGGTGAGAGACGCGCTTCGTAGTTGCGTGTTGCATATAATATGAGTGTTTTTTTTATGACTACTTCTGTTCTCTCTCTCTCACACTCACTCTGTGTGTGTGTGTGTGTGTGTGTGTGACAGAGAGAAAGAGTGAGTGAGTGAGGGTGAGAGGGTCTTAGAGAGAGTAAATCTCTGCTGATGTGTTTGTTGTCCTGTGAAAAGCCACTGTTTGGGTTTTGCATAGGGTGGCGGTCAGTTAGAGGGTAACAGCACAACAGGAAGTTTACTGAGGAAAGTGGGCATTTCCGGCTTGATTACAGTGTGTGTGTGTGTGTGTGTGTGTGTGTGAAGACACACTCAAAACAGACACACACTCACACGTCTAAACAGACATGACCGAGAATCTGTGCTTACATACCTTTACGTACTTGTACAACACATGGTACGAAACCTGTTCTGTTGGATATTTGTGTGTGTGTGTGTGTGTCCATATGTATGTCTTTGTGGGTTTTCCAGCTGTCATACAGATTTGTGGAGTGAGAGAGTTAACACTGCCTTACTCACACAATGGAGAGAAGCACATTCTTTTGTTAAATATGAATAGAAGCTCACCAAATAAGCTTTGTTGGTTTGGGAGTTTTCAGCTGTGGAGTCATCCAGGAGTGGGAGAACAACTTGGAATCTTGAAATACTTCCATATTCTTTTATTTAGCCACTCTGTTCTTTGCTCATAATATTTACGTTAAACTGTCATAAGCAGTTTATGAGCACTTGTAAATGTTTGCTGACTTGAGATATAATTAACTTTACCAAGTGTTAAGTGAATTACACATGTGCTTACTCTTGTTAATTACTTTTACCTCATAGTAAAGGAATTGGTTTCTGATGGTATTATTATACATTTCTAATGTGCAGTAACTCTAAAAATGGGAATAACAACTTAATATGAGAAAGACTGAGAGGAAGAGAGAGCAGCTGCTGGTTATGGATAGAGCCAGGATTGGAGCACAGACTGATGTTCTCCCAGAGGAGGGAATGCCAGGGAAAGGGGGATAGAGTTGAGGAGGACAGAGGGGATGA
The DNA here is from genome assembly GCF_017589495.1 of Alosa alosa. Classification (NCBI taxonomy): domain Eukaryota; kingdom Metazoa; phylum Chordata; class Actinopteri; order Clupeiformes; family Clupeidae; genus Alosa; species Alosa alosa. The sequence continues at coordinate 15,595,346 of NC_063207.1, read as the reverse complement.
TGGGGGCCAGAGGCAGTCAGGACAATAGACAAAAGTGAGTGTTAAAGAGCTGAGGAAAGAGAGAGAGGGAGAGAGAGAGGGAGAGCGGGATAAAGGTCGGATGTGCAGTGCACACTTTATACAAGAATAAATCTCTCGCTCCTTTTCAGACCTGGCTTCTTGTGTCTTGCCTGTGTGTCACTCACTGCACACACACGTGCACTGTACACACACACACACACACACACACACACACACACACACACACACACACACACACACACACACACACACACACACACTCCAGTTTTATTGGCCCTAAGCAGCCCTGACATGCGGTGCTTATGGTGGAAAGCCGTAACCCCTTGTGTCATTGTTCTGTATGACAGCGGAGCTTTAGGGGCTTGAGCAGTGAGAGAGCAGGGCTTAGATTGCTCAATTAGCAGCAAGTAATGGGTTCCATTCCACTGCATGCCTGTCCAAAGCAGTCGGTATGCTCTGTGTGGGGACCTTGTGTGTCATATGTTGCTGTTGGGCCTTTGTGCCCAGTATAACATTTCCTCCTCTCTGAATGCATGGCTGTGTGAGAGGGGACGATTCTGCCTATAGCACAAGCAGCATTAGCATAATAATATAATAGGATATATGAAACTGTGTGTGATATGTAAATAAGAATGCTGCTATTATTGTACTATACAGTAGTTGTGTTACGAAACTACTGTGTACGAAAATGTAAAATACCAGTTACAATAAATCATATACCATTAATGTGAAGATCTGTATTTGCACTTGTCTCATATGCTTAGTGTAATATAGTTTGTTTTGATTATGCTGCAGTTTCAACAAACAACATTATCCACAGCTCAGCACTATGTATCAGCATAGCAATAGAGTTCTGATTAAAGATGCCATTTGTTGTACAGCTGGTGGGACCTTAACACAGCTGTGATACCAAAGTTTGTGTGTGTGCGTGTGTGTGTGTGTGCGTGCGTGCGTGCGTGCGTGCGTGCGTGCGTCGTCGCGTCGCGTCGCGTCGTGCGTGCGTCGCGTCTTGTCTTGTAGCGTGTCTTGTGGCGATGTGTGTGTGTGTGTGTCGCGTCGCGTCGCGTCGCGTCGCGTCGCGTCGCGTCGCGTCGCGTCGCGTCGCGTCGCGTCGCGTCGCGTCGCGTGCGTGCGTGCGTGCGTGCGTGCGTGCGTGCGTGCGTGCGTGCGTGCGTGCGTGCGTGCGTGCGTGCGTGCGTGCGTGCGTGCGTGCGTGCGTGCGTGCGTGCGTGCGTGCGTGCGTGCGTGCGTGCGTGCGTGCGTGCGTGCGTGCGTGCGTGCGTGCGTGCGTGCGTGCGTGCGTGCGTGCGTGCGTGCGTGCGTGCGTGCGTGCGTGCGTGCGTGCGTGCGTGCGTGCGTGCGTCGCGTCGCGTCGCGTCGCGTCGCGTCGCGTCGCGTCGCGTCGCGTCGCGTCGCGTCGCGTCGCGTCGCGTCGCGTCGCGTCGCGTCGCGTCGCGTCGCGTCGCGTCGCGTCGCGTCGCGTCGCGTCGCGTCGCGTCGCGTCGCGTCGCGTCGCGTCGCGTCGCGTCGCGTCGCGTCGCGTCGCGTCGCGTCGCGTCGCGTCGCGTCGCGTCGCGTCGCGTCGCGTCGCGTCGCGTCGCGTCGCGTCGCGTCGCGTCGCGTCGCGTCGCGTCGCGTCGCGTCGCGTCGCGTCGCGTCGCGTCGCGTCGCGTCGCGTCGCGTCGCGTCGCGTCGCGTCGCGTCGCGTCGCGTCGCGTCGCGTCGCGTCGCGTCGCGTCGCGTCGCGTCGCGTCGCGTCGCGTCGCGTCGCGTCGCGTCGCGTCGCGTCGCGTCGCGTCGCGTCGCGTCGCGTCGCGTCGCGTCGCGTCGCGTCGCGTCGCGTCGCGTCGCGTCGCGTCGCGTCGCGTCGCGTCGCGTCGCGTCGCGTCGCGTCGCGTCGCGTCGCGTCGCGTCGCGTCGCGTCGCGTCGCGTCGCGTCGCGTCGCGTCGCGTCGCGTCGCGTCGCGTCGCGTCGCGTCGCGTCGCGTCGCGTCGCGTCGCGTCGCGTCGCGTCGCGTCGCGTCGCGTCGCGTCGCGTCGCGTCGCGTCGCGTCGCGTCGCGTCGCGTCGCGTCGCGTCGCGTCGCGTCGCGTCGCGTCGCGTCGCGTCGCGTCGCGTCGCGTCGCGTCGCGTCGCGTCGCGTCGCGTCGCGTCGCGTCGCGTCGCGTCGCGTCGCGTCGCGTCGCGTCGCGTCGCGTCGCGTCGCGTCGCGTCGCGTCGCGTCGCGTCGCGTCGCGTCGCGTCGCGTCGCGTCGCGTCGCGTCGCGTCGCGTCGCGTCGCGTCGCGTCGCGTCGCGTCGCGTCGCGTCGCGTCGCGTCGCGTCGCGTCGCGTCGCGTCGCGTCGCGTCGCGTGCGTGCGTGCGTGCGTGCGTGCGTGCGTGCGTGCGTGCGTGCGTGCGTGCGTGCGTGCGTGCGTGCGTGCGTGCGTGCGTGCGTGCGTGCGTGCGTGCGTGCGTGCGTGCGTGCGTGCGTGCGTGCGTGCGTGCGTGCGTGCGTGCGTGCGTGCGTGCGTGCGTGCGTGCGTGCGTGCGTGCGTGCGTGCGTGCGTGCGCTCTCCCTGCAGCTGGAGGGGCGTGCTGACTCGCGGGAGCGTCTGATGGAGTTTGGCTTTGATTACTGTTACTGGTCTGTGGACCCCGAGGGGCCCAACTATGCATCCCAGGAGGAGGTGAGATCTGCCAGAGTTGTGGATAAAAAACAGTGCCAGACACAGCTCATGTGCAAACTCTCAATCTGAGACCTGCCTAAGCGCATATTTCCTTCATACCCGCTTCAATATGCTCTATTTATCAAATGCACCCTACGGGCCCTTATGATCCAATTACAGAAATCTTGTTTGTTTGCCTGTTTTGAAATACAAAACCAAGAAACACATTGCGAACAGCTTAGACCTGTAGGATTTTATTCATTTCATTCATTCATATTCATTTATTCATTTAATTTTGGTTGGTTTTCTGTGAAGTCAGCAGGTCCAAATAGTGAAATTGAGGTGAAGAGGACTTAACATCCAAGCCCTACACCCTGGGTGCTCTGGCCAGTCATTTGTCCTGGAATGTGTAATTGCATTAGTGTTGCTGTACCTCATTCCTTACGCAGTCTCGTCACTGCCTCTGAGGCTACAGTATTTCTCCTGTTTGTCACCGCCACACACAAGTTGGAGTGAGGCAACATTCTACAGATCCAAAGCACTTCCTGCTTTTCTATAACACATATCCTCTTGAGCAAAGGGTCTGATGGGTCCTCCTGTCTGCTGTCACACATATTTTACACAGACTGGTGGTTTGCTGTCGTCTATGGTGGGGTGGCATTGCTCATCCTGTGGGTCTTGGGTTGGATATAGGATGGGGCATGGACCTGTGTTTGTGTGTGTGTGTGTGTGTGTGTGTGTGTGTGTGTGTGTGTGCGTGTGTGGCCTGGGTGACAGGGACACATGCTGGCATGGGGCTGGTTAATCAAAGGCCTGGCAGGATGGAGGAGGAAGAGCCAAAGAGAAATATTGTGCTTCTGAGGAGGACACGTCTGGTTTTTATTTTCCAAGTCCCTTCTTTTTATAGACACCCATCTGTACCCACGCTACAGACTTGCCTGGGCGGGATCCGACATGCGTGATGTTTGGCCGCTTGTCCAGATTGATTGGGTGATCTCTGTTTGTCCTCATGTTTGATTGTTTGTGACCCATCCCTTGCACAAGATGAAGGCACCCTCTAACTTGTTATGATTGACTTATTTGGTCTATTGAAGACAATCCCAGATGTTTTTGCAGCTACCTCATCTTATTGTAAGCAGGTCTTTTGTTGTTTTGACTTAATATTGGCTTTTCAATGAAGCACATGACATTGTGATTAGTAAAGGGGTTCTGTTTATTGTTGGAAGAACCTGTCCAAACTTGTACAAAAGAATTCAGAATTCAGCTTGTTAAAGGTTTGTTTCCTAAGCCTGTCAAATTCAATGTGTCCCTCTGTATCCACAGACATTTCCATTTGATGGAAAATGCCCCTCTCTAATAGAGTTGTGTATTCTTTGAGAGTTTTGTTCTCTGTCTCTCTCTCCTTCTCCCTCTCTCTCGCCACTCTGTCGCTCTTTACCACCCTCTGTCTCTAGCCCTGTGTGATGGCTCTTTGTTTGACCAAAAGACACAGACAAAGCCCTGATGTCCCTTCATCACCAGTTCTCTTCCTCCATTCTCTTAGCCTCTCTCTCTCTCTCTCTCTCTCTCTTTTTCTCTCTCTCTGGCTTATTTCTGCCCAGTCAGAGCTTCGCACGGCGGCAAGCCTGCAGCTGAGTGGACTGGCATTCCACAGGCGACCTACGGCTTGGCTGGGTCAGAGATGAGCACAAAAACGACCTCTTTATTGAATCCAGTGGGAGTCGGCGGGGGGAACTCTGAGATTTGACCCAGAAAACCCAAATGACTTCATCAGCTTGGACTAGCTGCTTGCAGTCTTTCTCAAACCCAAATAAACCCAATATGCTTAGATATACAGTATACATAGTATACAGAAAAGATATGCAGTATACATAGTCATATTACCATGCATTGAGGACAACATATAGGACAGAAAAGGGAACATATAGGGTGGTGATGGATATGTCTCAGTGACATCAGTGGCACTTCGTCTATATAGCCCGATTTAAATTGCATTTTCATTGCATTTGTTTGTGATGTTCTACTTTATACTCTCTAGCTATAGCCTGCAGTGAGTGGAACTTTCCAAGTCTTGGGAGTGATTATGATGCTCTGTTCAATAGGAGTTGAATGTTAAACACAGTGAGACTCTCTTGCCTTTATAAAAGTGGGATCAGATTGTAAGCGGTCATGGGTTGCATTAGGCCTAGAGTTCCCACAGCGTGGATCATATTTAAGTCTGTTCTATTTCAGATGCTGTAAGTTATGCTTTATGGTCCACAATCAGTGTGTGTGTGTGAGAGACCAGTACTACAGCACTCGCCTCACTTCCTGTCCGCTCCACTGGGAGCCATGCGACCTCAGAGCGGTCGTGGAGGAGGGGAGAGCTATCACTTAACCCACTCCTCTCCACTCCTCCTTTTCTTCTTTCCTTTCCACTCCTTTTCTTTCTTCTCTTCTCCTCTACTCCTCTATCCTCTACTCCTCTTGTATTCTATCATCGCCCCTCTCTACTCATGGCCCACTGTGGGCCTGTTCTTCTCACCGCTCTCCTCCGTCATGCTGGTCTCTCTGTGCTCTCTCCTTCTGGGTGTTCTCCTCCTCCTCAGCTCAATCTTCTGTTTCTTCTCCTGCTTCACTGGTGTGTCTTCCAGTTTATACTGTGTGTGTGTGTGTGTGTGTGTGTGTGTGTGTGTGTGTGTCAGATCCCGCTCTTGCTGCTCATCTATTCTTTTCTTCTCCAGCTCACCAGTTTTTGCTTTAATCTGTTGTAGATTGAGTGTGTGTGTGTGTGTGTGTGTGTGTGTGTGTGTGTGTGTGTGTGTGTGTGTGTGTGTGTGTGTGTGTGTGTGTGTGTGTGATTTTAAGTGATGTGGCACCATCAGAGAGTGCACCCTGCTGTATGTGGAGGGGGGTATAGGCTTGAAAGAGGAGAATGATGAAGAGGAAGAGAGGAGTGTTGATGGAGAGATTTAAGGTGCAGGGGTATGGCCCTGGAGTTGATCCCACAGAGCCCCAGAGCTCCATAATGGAAGCCATCTGTTTTGCCTATAGAGTGAAAGGAGGGAGACCCTGATGGTAGTGGACCCCATCCCACAGGTTTGCTGGAGCATATCACACAGCTACAACTTGTGTATATATACATATATCTTGTGTATATACTGTATATTGTATTGTATTTGTTGTATATGTTATATTTCTATATATTAAGGTGACACTCGGGTTAGGAATAGTGATATAAGGGAGAAGGGGGTATAATGAAGAATGTATTTACAGTGTGTGAGTGATGTGAGGGGAACACATGCTTGTTATTCAGAGACACTGTAAATGCTCTTTAAACAACCCCATTTTAATCGGAAATATTTGCTAGTCTCTTAAACTTCAGCCCTCTGGCAGATTTTTAAATGCCCCAACAAAGAAAGCCACAGTTAACACAGCTGTAAAGAGTGTGTGTGTGTGTCTGTGTGTCTGTGTGTGTTTCTGTCTGTCTGTCTCTGTGTGTGTGTGTGTGTGTGTGTGTGTCTGTGTGTGTGTGTGTGTGTGTGTGTGTGTGTGTGTGTGTGTGTGTGTGTGTGTGTGTGTGTGTGTGTGTGTGTCTGTCTGTCTGTCTGCGTGTGTGTCTGTATGTGTGTAGGCATGTATCTCTGCATGGGTCTGCATGTGTCTTTGAGAGAGAGAGAGAGAGAGAGAGATGGATGGATGGATAGATAGATGGACAGCAGCGGAGGAGTGGAACGGGACAGAGGGGGGTTTCTCTGCTGCCCCCCTCGACAGCTCTCCTGCCAAAAGCACAGCTGCGTCAGTAAATGCTTTTTCACAGCGCAACATTTTACTCCCAGCACGTCATTGGTCAAGCTCCGGAGCACAATGCTGCTTTTCATTTTCAAGAGAAATCACTTCTTGTCTTTTTTTCTCTCTCTCATCTGGGCTCTCTCTATCTCCTCCTTTCTCTCTCCCTTTCTTTCTCTCTTTCTTTCTCTACCTCTCACTCTTTCTCTCCCCCACTCTTTCACTATCCCCAACTCCCTGTTTTCTAACAGATCCTGGTTTGATTGAGCTCTCGGTGTTTCTAGGTCTTTGTGTCACTGGAGCTGCAGATGTCTTAAAGATTGTTGGATTGAATCCTCATGTCCGACATATGCAGGAGAGCCATGCTTTTCTGCCATGTTGCTTCACTTAGACTTAATCTAAGCCCGATTAAACCTACGAAATAGGAAATCAGTAGTCAGACACCACACCACATACACTACATACCAATAGGGCTGGGCGATAAAACGATACCAAGATATATCCCGATAGACATGTAGTCAATATCAATAAAAAAATATGTTCGATAGAACATTTGATAATTAAAAGCAACACACACCTCCCACCTTACGTTGTCCATAAATAAATATGCTAAATATATCTTGCATTGTAGCTAGTATGTGCAACTCTACCAGAGTAGGCGAGTATGGGAGTTTTAGGACAGCAGCACAGTAGATTCACAAATGTATGGAGGGCTTGGGGATTGATGCCAGCAAATGGCAACTCAGTAGAACCACAAAGTGGAAAAGCAGTTGTGTAACAACTACCCCGCCTGAAGTTTTTTTTTTTTTTTTTTTTTTTTGGTAAAGTGTGCTTGGCTACAGAACCTTGCGACCACGTGGCACACCTCCCTCACCAGTGTCTGGTTCACCAGGCCGCGCCGTGCCGTGTCCACGTATCCCCGCAACTTTCGCCAGCCGCGTCCACTTCCGCAGATGGCTCTGCTACTCACCACAGTGTCCCTCTGTCCCCGCCGTACTTCGCTTCAGACAGCCGTGCGGCTAAGCGAGTCTGCAGGCCGCTGAGCTCTGTGTTTACGAGCCTCGGAGGACGCCCGCCCACCCGCCCGCTCGGGCCCAAAGTGCTTTCAGATGGACGCGTATTTCCTGCCTGCAGATTTGTTTTATTGCTCTGTATTAATCATGCGAAGAGAGTAGGTCCAGGAGTTTTGTTTTTTTGTCAGTTTTCTATTATCTTTGTTGTTCCATGATTAGTTTATGGGCTACTGTAATTCCCTCGCATGGTTGGTCTCTCTCACTCATATCTGTCGATACCTTTCTTTCTCTCTCTTTCTCTCTCCCTCTCTGTCTCCACCTGCTTATCTATCCCCTTCTTTCTGTGGTGTCTCTCATATTCTCTCTCTCTCTCTCTCTCTCTCTCTCTTTTTCTCTCTCCCTCTATCTCGCTTTCTCTCTCTGTGAGTGTAACTGTGTGTGTGTGTGGGGGGGTGGGGGCATGGCTAATGTCCGCCTGTTTGTATCTGGACGCAGACAGCCCTGCTGACCTCTCCCCCAACATGCAAATCTGACCTACAAATTCTGTGAAAGTATGACGGATGAGAATATGCTTGAATCTGTGCCAGCGTACGCCCTGCTTTTCTCACACTCTCTGTCTCTCATTCTCTCTGCCACTCTCTCGCTCCTCTCTCTTGTCTGTCTCTCATTGCTCCTCTCCTACTTCTGCTGACATGGCGTCTCTTCTCTCATTCTCACTTGTATGTCTGCCCACACCCTGTTGTGCTTGACACTGAGTTGCTTTTATAGTCTCTTCTGCATTTGTTCATTATTGTTATCATACATGAAAAATAGGAACTGTATCACCCCCTCCCCCCAATCACTCTCATCCTTCTTCCATCCTCCCTCCTTTCTCTCTTTTCTCTCTCGCTCTCTCTCCCTCTTTTTTTGCGTTTCTCCCTTCCCCCCCATTGCTCTGTGTTTATGTCCCCTCCTCTAATTTTGTTGGTCCCCCTCCCTCCCGCTCTCTCAGACTGAGCTAAAACAGTTATAAACAGGATCTGGGCCTTGAGCTGTTCTCCTGAACTTTGTCATAAACACCCCAGGAAAGCACGCGACACACACACACACACACACACAACACACACACACACACACACACACACACACACACACACACACACACACACACACACACACACAGACAGAAACTGGGGGCCCAGTCTGGACTAGTTTAGACAGTGGGACAGACACTAAGCATGAGCCCTACTTTGTGTGCAGAACTCGAGTCATCAGCGATTAGCTATATAATCTGTAAAGCTATAAACATCATGCTTAGTAAACAGCTATAGTGTTCTATGCTGAGGATATTTGATATATACAGTATAGTATGCATAGTGTATACCGGTACTCAGATACCAGTTTGGTCGTTTATTTCTTCATTTTTAATATCTAATGTAGTGTAAAATTCTGAAGACAGCCCATTGAAGTCCTCGAAAGTATATTTTGGAAACAGGATTTGTTTACCTCCCTGGAGCCGCACAATGGCGTAAAGCTGATGTTATGGGCGGGCTTCCCCCTCCCTTTCCCTCCTCATCTCCTCCCTGGCTGGGAGAGCTTTCGTCAGGGCTGGGCCCAGGACAGCCAGGCTGGGCTGGCCTGGGCTGGGCTTGGCTCCAGCGGGGGACTGACCACATGTGAGGGCCTCTCTCTCCACCCTCAGCCCACCACTACTGATGATTACAGGCCTGCTCTGATGTCTGTGCTCAGGCATTAGTGACAGCTTACAGCTGCTCAGCGGGGAAGACTTGTCCTCCAACTCTCACACCCCATCAGTCACTCGCCCTCTCGTATATGCTCATATTTCTTCTCTCTTCCTCACTTCTTCGCTCACACACTCTTCCATTCAAACCCAATCCTTCTTTTTCCTGTCTTTCTGTCTGTGCTCTATCTGTCGTTCCTCCTTCCTTTCCTCCTCCCTCGTTTTATTTTGGTCCCTCTTTCCGTCTGCCCCCATTTTTTGTCCTTCCTTCTCTCTTCCATTCTTTCTTTCTCTCTTGTCACGTCCTGTCTTTCTCATTCTCCCTGACATCATGCTCTTTATTGTGCACATGCAACACTCTTCACTTCTCTCCTGTCTTTACTGTGAGTCTCCCATACATATTGGGCCTGCTCTCCCCCCCTCACTTCAGTCACAGTGGAGCTTTCTCCCACGTCCATGTACACACACATGGTCCTCCTTCCCTGCACGCAAACCTGCTCCTCACATGTTTATTTTCCTCCTGCATATCTTCCCTCATATGCGACCTCTCTCTGCCCTGACCTAGTTATCTCGGCCACTCTCCATCCATCTCAGCGGTCACTAGTCTCCGTCTCTCTCTCCCTCTCCCCCCCTCTCTCTCTCTCTCTCTCTCTTTCTTTCTTTCTTCTTTCTTTCTTTCTTTCTTTCTTTCTTTTTTTCCTCTCTCTTCTATCTCTCTCTCTCTCTCTCTCTCTCTCTCTCTCTCCACAAGTAGGCCGATGGCTTTGACCTCCGTTTCGCCGCCAGAGTGAAATCTATATTCTGCTTTCCTCTCTCATTGTTTTTTTTTTTTTTTCGGGGCGAAGGAAAAAATAAATGACCAAACCTTTTGTCTGGGCTTAATCTTCCTGGTTTCCTCTGGGTCCTTTTAAAAACACAAACACACGGGCGCACACACACACACACACACACACACACACACACACATACACACGCACATACACACACACACACATAAACACGCACATACACGCACACACACAAACACACGCATGCACATGCTCAGTTCATCGGCTCACGCATATCCACACACACCTACTGTATACACACCCTCAGTAGAGGAAACTCAATGGTACACCCATATACGCACACACACCCTTTATTCAGACGTGTAAAACAGACACACACATTTAGACTCACACAGAAAGGCACTCATGCATGCATAATGCTCACACATACAACATATGTCAGCATGCATATATTCCCCAGTATATACACTCTTAACTTCAGTATCCCATAAGCATTATCATATCCCATACACATGCGTGTGCAGTTCAATCATTAGGTTCACTGTTGGAGTGCTTGTGTCATTGGCACGGCGTCCCAGAGTCCTCTCTTGTTTCCTACCTGCCTTTGTTCTGCACACGCTGGCACTGCTGGCTGGAAAGTAGGTTGGGAGCAGCGAAAGCCCATTGTTGCCCCCTCCATACGCGAGCATCTGTTTCATTTCTCCCACCAAATGACAAAGGCACCCCCCCCCCCACACACACACACACACACATACACCCCACCCCCCTTTTTAAACAAGCAGCTCTTGCTCCAAATTAATAACACAGGTCATAATGATGGGAAACAAACAGGAGAAAGTGTGGTGCTTGTGTGCGGTGGTAGGAAGGAGGAAAGGAGGCCTCATGTTACGCTTCCCAAACAGAGCTGTCTGAGAGCTTGCCAGTCAGTTTATGCAGTTTGGTTTTGTTTATTTGTCTCAGTGTGTTTACATGTGTTTGTGATTGTTAGCAAGTTTGTTTGTGTGAGGGGGAACAGTTAGAGTAAGTGTGTGGGGGACATGTCACCTTACATTTGTTTACCTGCTCCTGGTGAATTTGTATGTGTAAATTGAATATGATTAGGGATATCTTACTGCATATCCGGGGTGACCATGCATTGGTGTCTCTGAATTTACATTTACATGTATTCATTTAGCAGACACTTTTATCCAAAGCGACTCTCGTATGTCAATCATATTACAAGGGGCATTGCCTCCAGAACAACTTGGGGTTAAGTGCCTTGCTCAAGGGCACAATGGTGGAATCTGGGAATTGAACCCACAACTTTTCAGGCTACTGCATGCTAGCCCAGCTCCTTAGCCACTATGCTACCACCCCTGAATGTGTGTCTGTGTGTGTGTCTGTATCTGAGAGTGTGTGATGTGCAAGTTTGCATGCTTAATTGTGTGTGTGGGGGGGGGTATGTATGTGCATTTGTGTGACTGGGTCTGTGCGTCACAGTATATGTGTTTGCATGCGTGATTGCGTGCGTGTGTGTGTCTGCGTCTGAGTATATGGTGATCTGGTGTGTCCATGTATATGTGGGTGTAAGCAGGCGCTGCTTTGCCCCATTGTGTCCAGGCAGGAAGGAGTGTGTTTGGAGGGCGCCGGGAGGCCTGAATGCCGGCTGATTTAAGATCCCTTTAACAAGGCACACATTGATTCTCCAGCCCCGAGGAGTCAAGCGCTCCCCAATTAGTCAAAAGGGAGTCGGGAGTGGCTCCAGGCTTTGTGTGCGTGGGGGATCGCGCACTCCCTGCCATCGGCGTACTGGATTGGGCCTTTCAGACAAGACGCGGGGGGTACCCTGGTGGTGACCTGTGGAAGGATGGCTCTATGCTTCAGTGCCCTGTCTGCTTATGTGCAGCTACACATGGGGGAAGAGAGAGGAAGACAGTGGGTCAGAAGGTGACTTTGATATCCCCAACAAGGGAGGTTTATTTCTTTGCACGCAGAGTGTCCTTTGAGAAGAGGCTAGACGCTTCCTGTCTGTGAATAGGGCATGTGTCTTAGCCATGGCCAATTGGAGTGTGCTATGGCAGTGGTGCTCACCTCACTTGTTCTGCTAGTTGCTCTTCCTTAAAACAAAGTAGTTCCTCTCCAGTGATGCGGTGTTGTTCCTCTTCAAAGGGGAACTGGTCAAGTTTCACTGCTTTGTTTTCTCCACAATGGATGGAATGGGGACTATTTGTCAGGATAAACTGGACTACTTAAGCCCATTTTGACCTGACTTGACTTTTCTAATCTGCTGTAGTTGAAGTAAAAGGCTGAATGGACTTCCTCTGTTCTGTTTCTATATCTTAATTGCCTTTCATGTGCAGGACAAGCGTTGATGAACCATTTCAGTGATTTGATGTTCATGTGCACTGAGGGCCTCCTGTTGTTGACTTACTATGGTATAACAATAATGCATTCACACACAATATGGTATTCAACTGGATTGTGGGGTTATTTTTTAACCATCCTTTCTCTCAATGAGCTGTGGTTACTTTTTAGTTTCTGGCAAGATAATGTGCTCCAGCAATGGATTGAATGATGGAAGATTGTTTAAGGATAATGTTATGGACTTGGATTCCTGCCACCACACCAACCCTCACCAGTAATAAAAGCTGTTAGGTAAATCTATTTCACACCCTTGTTGAAATGTGTATCTGTGTGTGACCTTGTGTGTGTCCACCTCTCATAGCCCACTGGTGTGGCAGGGGTCAGGGGTTAATCCTGATACCACATACCTGCGGGAGAGCCAGTGGCAGTTGTCCCCGAGTCAATACCGTGTGTGTGTGTGCGTTGGCAAGGTCATGAGCACGTCTCTGCTGCGTCACCCTCGTGTGTCAATATTGATCTTTCAACCGGTTTCATTCCCGGCGTTTCTGCCCGTTAACGATTCAAATTTTTTTACTCACACACAGTGGTTCTCAACGTTAGCATCCGTGTTGTTGCTTTTGACTAACGAGTTTTGTGGTCATCCCTTCAGGGAGTTCCATGTTAAACTCTTTTTTTCCCCCCCTAATTGAACCAAAGACCTCCCTGTGCGTGTATAATAAAGAAGCCTTTAGCAGACTATACTGTAATTAGTGCATCCATACTGTAGCTATTTAAAAGGCACCCAGAGAAGAGGTTGAAGTGACAATGTGCTTAACATTATGCAGTATCTTGTGTAGGCTGGTCCACAGTTAAGACCACAGAGTAGAACAAACATAACCCACCTGCAGATGTTGAGCCCCTGGGAAAGGTGAGGTATTATGGTGGCTTATTTGCATTTTTGCGTGCTGGCAAGATAATTCTCTGTGCTGCGTGTATTTGTGTGCTTTGGGTGTGTGTGTGTGTGTGTATGTATGTGTGTGTGTGTGCGTGTGCATGGCTCTTGATCCTCCTTAGCCCAGTTCCGTGTGTGTGAAATGTGCCGTGAGTGTCTGGGCCGAGTGGTGTTTGTGTTGAGTGTCTGCAGAATGTGCTGTGTCAGAGCCTCCCCCTGCAGACTCTATTGACCTGCACTCTCCTCCATCACCTCCTCCCTCTCTCTCTCTCTCTCTCTCTCTCTCTCTCTCTCTCTCTCTCTCTCTCTCTCTCTCTCTCTCTCTTTCTCTCTTTCTCTCTCACACACGCACTCCTGATGGAGGGGGCAATGAGAGGGTGAACAAAAACACAAGAGTTTGTACCCCTGAGTGCACTTTTCACTCTTTCTCTTCCTCTCTCTCTTTCTCTCTCACTCTGCCTGTCTGTCTCTATCTTTCACTCACTTTTCTACTCTCTCTCTCTCTCTCACTCTCTCTTTCTGTCTAATGCTGTGTTTATCCCCTAGCCTTAAGCTCCTTATTCAAACACCTCAGCAGGATATGCCTCATGCCACCTTGTGTGTGTGTGTGTGTGTGTGTGTGTGTGTGTGTGTGTGTGTGTGTGTGTGTGTGTGTAAGGCTAGATCTCTGGGAAAGTGTGCAAAATGGCTTGGAGGAGGGGGAAACGAGCAGGATCCTTGAGGTCTGCTGATACCATGCCCTTGAATATAAGAGGACCAACAAGGCTATTGCCTGCCAGTTTAGTCTAGATGGTTTGACGTAATACACACACACACTGGTGAAAACAACAACTCACCTCATTGGTTAGCTTTACCACCATGGCCTTGTAGAAATATAACAAAAACAAAGTGTTTCTCGATATCACCACTTAATATTCCCAAACTGGACAAGCTACATAGTGCAATGCAATGCAATGCACACACAAAACAACCTGAACAAGCAACATATACAGTAGAATGCATGAGAAATGCACCTTCAGTACAAAGCTTTGGAGAACAAGAGCTGGGTGTTGGCCTTGGTTAGGGATTTGTACAGGTGTTTGAGAGCTGGAGGAGTATTTACAAGAAACAGTTGTATGAATAGTATCTATGCATGTTGCTGAGTTTCTTTGTGTGTGTGTGTGTGTGTGTGTGTGTGTTTTCTTCTCAGGTGTTTCAGGACCTGGGTGTGTCAGTGCTGTCCGGAGCATCAGAAGGCTATAATGTGTGTCTGTTTGCGTATGGCCAGACGGGATCAGGGAAGACCTACACCATGATTGGCACCCCTGTGAGTGGCACAAGAATATATAATGCATTCCCATACCCAAACATTGGAACTGGAAGTGTTGATGTGTGTTCCTTTTTGTCTTTGTATGACCTGCTCTCTGTGTCTATTCCTTTCTTTTTCTTGCTCTCTCTCTCTCTCTCTCTCTCTCTTTCTCTCTCTCTCTGCATCTTTTTGTGGCTTTGGTGAGCAGGACTCCATGGGACTGACTCCAAGGATTTGTCAGGTAATTCTGGATTTCATTCGTGAAAAACAAAAGATTTTGAATCATGATGAATGTCCAAAGTTTTATTTTTAATTTGCATCATTTTTTATTTTCATTTTTTTTTTTTCAGGGACTTTTCAGGTCTGGAGAGGATTCTCCAGATGAACAGAGCTCTTGTCGTGTGGAAGTAAGGTAGGGCACGACAATTTATGTGCATGTGCCGCTGCATGAACCCTCCCAAGTTGTGTTGCAATTCCACTTCAGTGGAAACAGATACTGTATGTTATCTCCGTCTCTCATTCTCTCTCTCTCTCTCTCTCTCTCTCTCTCTCTCTCTCTCTCTCTCTGTCTTTCTCTGTCTCTCTCTCTCTCCAGTTTCCTGGAGATCTATAATGAGCGCGTGCGGGACCTGTTGAGGGGTGTTGACCAGAAGAAGCCGGCCGGGCTGAGAGTGAGGGAGCATCCAGAGACGGGCCCATATGTACAGGGTGAGCAGTCACGGTCACAGTCACTGATAAAGCAGAAAGAAGGATCCTCTAAGGTTATAGCACACATGAATTAAGCATTCACTATTGCATACCTACTGTCACAACTTAATGATGTTTACCATTGATATATCTGGACTATGATCTTGTGCATAAATATGCGCTCTACTGTAGAATATATTACAGTTGCTAATAGGCAGTCAAATTTCTTTCTTTTTTACAACATTTGCTTTAGTCATTAAAATCAAAACAAATGGCAGTGAAGTCAGTCGGAAACACTCATATTTGTCTGCATAAGGTACTTGCAACCAACTCACTGGAAACTCATAAAATGGTAGTCATGAAGACCTACCCCTGTTCACCATAAACGGACTAGATTGACTTTTATCATCTTCAAGGAGCACGTGTATTGCCCACCATATATCATGTTCCTGAACCTTTTCAGAAGACGATAGTGCTGTGTTACTAAATCTGTGGTTTAAATGGTGTCGGAAGGTCTTTTGTTTAGTCATTTCTCTTCCCTACTTCCTCCGACATGCGTTTCCTCCCACGACCATCTCGGGAGCCATCTTGTCAGTCTTGTTTGAGGTGCATTTTGGGGTTGAGAGCATCTCCCATTGTGGGTGCGAAGTTGTCCAATAATTGTAAATACTTGGAGTTAAAGTGGGATTGCAACTGGAGCAACCCGGCAATCAAAGCCTCTGTGTGTCATCCCTCCTTTTTTTCCTAGATTTCTTTCTCTCTTTTGCATGATTTTTTTTTCTCTCTCTCTCTCTCTCTCTCTCTCTCTCTCTCTCTCTCTCTCTCCCCGCCCTCCTCCGTTCCTTTCTTCTGGCCCAACATCCAGTCATTGTGTGCAGCAGGAGATAGCTCAGAGCTACACAGGAAGTGACCTCAGTTCCCCATTAGTCCAAGGACCCTACTACACTCATACAGTACACACACACACATACCCACACAGAGACACACACACACTCAGCTGACATTGTTTAGTAATGAGGAGATTTTTCTTTCGTCCTATCTCTGTTTCTCTCATGTTCTCTCATGTTTGTTTTGGAATTGACTTTCCTAAAATATCACATCCCTCAAACACTTCAATTTGTTATGGATATCTTGTTTTAGATGTATCTGGAATGCTTTTTTCAAAGTGTTACAATATCAAAAGCAGACTTTGAATGTCTTCTTGGTCAGACTGTGCTAGATAAAGTCATGAAGGCTGTAAATAGTGATTTGGATGTGTTTGATAGTGTGAGTTTAATTGAAGAGAACTAAATCAGCACTGCTTCCTTGAGTCCTGTTCTTGTATTTCTCTTTGCTCAAATCATAAGAGGAAATATGACTCAGACTATGATTGATACATAAAGCATCTTGCTCAAACACACTTTACTGCACTTTTGACAGTGCATCTTTTTTAATTGTATTATGTAAACATTGCTTTTGTGTATGTTATTTATCCTTTGCCTAATCCTTGTTTGTCCAAAATTGGTGATGACAGCTGACCTGATGCAGCTAATCTAAACTGCACTCCATTGTGAGGACTGAGATCAGTTGATTTAATTTTTGGAGTCAGTTTGCTTTTTACTGTCAAATGGAATCCTTACCTGCCCTAAGACAGGACCTCCTGTCACGGTCTACTAGTCTTTTTGTATCTGGTGTTTGATGGAGTTGTCTGTCATCAGGTTTGTCCCAGCATCAAGTCACCGACTACAAGCAGACCCTGGATCTGCTGGAGAGAGGCATTGGCAACCGCATCACCGCGGCAACTCACGTCCATGATGCCAGCAGCCGGTCGCACGCCATCTTCACCATCCAGTACACGCAGGTGGAAACCTCACTGCTTTCACACACACACACACACACACACACACACACACACACTCCTCACTCATTACAGATCACACACACTTCTAACATTCCTTCATAATAAACTCACAACTTGTCCAGTGCCAACTATGATGCCCTTGCACACCAAAGCATTTTCAATCATACATCATATACACACTCCCAACGTTGCTGCTATGCCATTCCCAGCATAAAGCATACAGCTTCCTGCCAGCCTTCCTTCTTCCCTTATTTCCCTCCCACAGTAATAGGCTTTAGTCTGTCACATAGGGTGCCAGTGTTTGTCCATAACAGATGGGTCCTGGAGCAGGCCTTTATCAGATAGACCAGGGGTTTTCAACTGATTGTGAACCAGGGACCACCATTCTGACTAATTACGCAACCCCAGGACCACCACTGATTTAAACATACTGATTTCTTTGCAGTTCATTGCAACTACATTACTGAATCCATGGACAGGGACCACCAGCAATGTCCTCACAGACCACTGGTTGAAAACCCCCGAGATAGACAGTTGAGTCCAGGCATTTGAGTTTACTGAGAACTGTTTTCTTTTGAATGAGTTTATGATAAATTACTAACAGATTTGGGGAGATTATGTGTCTCAAACAACATTACATCACTTTCCCTTAATATGAGTTGAAAGGTTGCTGCACACAAGCACCACAAAGCAATCTGTGGAAGCTGTGCCAAACTGAACTAGGCCAACAGAATGTATCAAGTATATTTTCACTCCTCAGCAAACAAACCTTTTAAAAAATGAAAACATACTTTATGTAAAAAAAATCTACATCCTTAAGCCAAAGACACTAGATTTGAGCAAAAAAACAATTATTGGTTTGTGATTCAAAGTCAGTTGTTCACAAGTTACCCACAGTACTTGGAAGGCAATATGAGAAATGTAAATCCAACCAGTTAGCATGACAGGCTACTGCTTTTATCATCTTACGCAGTTACAAACGGAAAAATACATTTGACTTGGCCAGGAAATTCCTCTGCAAGTTGATGGTAAACTGTCTTTATATATTTCTCTTTAACCACACTTTCAGTTAAGCGACACAGTCATTTATTTCAGACTCTTTATGCTCAGCACACATAAATGAAATGAATAAATCCAGCACTCCTCATGCTACAGTATGATGTAATGGCACCCCGTGTAAGTGATTTCATAAATCATGTTGCCTTGTGGGTTAGCATGTAGTTTCAGCAGCGCCCAGGAGAGCAGTCTTTAGTGATGAGGAACACAGACAGCAGGCCATAAGCACACAGCGTTTGCATAACCGGAATTGCTTTAGCAAAAGGAATGATACAAAGCTGGCAGTGTGTTATGTTTTTCTGTGTTTGTGTGTTTGTTTTGTTTGAGTGATTTAGTCTAATGGCTTTGTGTGATGTATTTACTGCCAGGCTACTCTAGAGAATAACCTCCCCTCCGAAATTGTGAGCAAGATCAACCTTGTGGATTTGGCTGGCAGGTGAGGTCATTTCCTGTGCCTTTCGACAGCTCAGCACATAGTATTCATCTCCACTCGGCTGTCTTATTGCCGACATCAGGACTGCATTTTAAATTTCTCCAGAGTCCAGAAAAACTTAAGCATCAGTAGTCTGTCCAAGATTGCCATCTAGTGGCCATTTACTGATTTGCCTGCCCTTAACAAATGGGCAGTAAAAGAACATTGATGAGCTTTTAATTTAACTGCAGATAAGTAATTATTCATGAGTTATTATATTAAAGCTTAATGACAAAGGCTCCAAAACCTCAGCCTCTGACCTATAGCTTCCCATAGGAGTGTGTTTGCTTGTGTTGGCTGCTGACCTCTTGCTTGTCCTCTGTGTGTTTGTATGGTGGCCAGTGAGAGAGCCGACCCACACTACTGCAGGGATCGCATCACCGAGGGAGCCAACATCAACAAGTCTCTGGTTACCCTGGGCATTGTCATCTCTGCCCTGGGTAAGGGTCAGCCTGTGCCTGTGGAGTCAGTGTTGAGTCTGCCATTGTGATGTTTTGGTCTAAATCATGTCTAGTTGATTTTATATGCACAATGCATGTTTTAGTTAAGAGGAAATAGAATGTTGTGAACATTACAATCAGTCTTTCCCTTTGTTGATCTATTTTATTTTTCCTTTCTTGTCATCTCGCCTCCATTTTCATCCTGTATTCCCATATTCTCTCTTATTCTCACTTATATCTCTCTCTCTCTCTCTCTATCTATCTATCTATCTGTCTGTCTTTCTCACATGCACACACACACACACATATATACACACACACACACACACACACACACACACACACACACACACACACACACACACACACACACACACACACACACACTGCCTCCTTCTCCTCTCTGTCCACACAGCCCAGAACTCGCAGATGTTCAGCAGCTGTCAGAGCATTAACAGCGTGGCCAGTGAGGGGGAGGGCAGCCTTGGCGGCAGCCTGTCCAGCTCCCTGTCAGCGTGCAGCGGCCGCAGGCACTGCTACATCCCCTACAGGGACTCCGTCCTCACCTGGCTGCTCAAGGACAGCCTGGGGGGCAACTCCAAAACCATCATGATAGCCAGTGAGTGGACTTGCACTGGCCATTGATTGAGAGGTTCAGTCACTGAGGACCTTTTTAAGCCTTTGTTTTACTTTGAGATTTATATTGTTGATAGTTGTTGTTCTTGGAGCTACATTGCTCATCCACTGGGTTCCTGTCACAATATTGCACTCCTCCAAATCAAATATTATCTGTTTTTCTTACACTAACCAATGTTGTTTTGAAGTCAAGTTAAAATATTGCTGTTGTTACATAGCTAGATGGGATTGGAGTTTGAGGTGGCAGTGGAATGCTGTGATTGTAGTCATCACTCTTCTCTTCTCTTCTCTTTTCTTCTCTCTTTCCTCTCCTCTCCTCTCCTCTCCTCTCCTCTTCTCTCCTCTTCTCTCCCTCTGCAGCGGTTTCCCCCTCCTGCAGCAGCTACAACGAGACCCTCAGCACCTTGCGCTATGCAGCCCATGCAAGGAACATCGTCAACAAACCCAGAGTCAATGAGGTGTGTGTGTGTGTCTGTGTGGGTGTTTGTGTGTGTGTGTTCTTGGGATGCTTGTGCCGCAGACAGTGAGTTTTAACACTTTCACCTCTGGTCCTGGAACTGCAGCTTGTGTTTTTTCAGTGTCTGTCATCTTGTGATTCCCGTTGTAGGATGCCAATGTAAGGCTGATCAGGGAACTGCGGGAGGAGATAGACCGTCTGAAGAGCATGCTGCTCAACTTTGGAATGGTACCTTTCATTTATGGAACTTTCTACTGTGTCTAGGTGTTTTGCACACAGAAGGTGGTCATAGCACAGGAATGTTGTTCAACCTTTATAGGGAGCAAACAAACTGTTTTTGTTTGATTTGTGATTTAACTTTTGACTCTTCGTGCTCCACCTGCAGAGGAACCCCAGCCCCTCCCTGAGTGATGAGAGAGAGGGGAGCCTGTCTGACATTGTGCTTCAGAACGAGCTCAAGGTTGGACATTCTCATCAGTCACATCTGTCACACACCACTATCACCACCTCTTTCACCCACTTTCACATCTCCTCAAATGACTACAACCTATGGCAATATATAACAAATAACTTCCACAACATACTTACAAAGAGGGAAGTAGTGTGCCAGTTTTTGTGTTTTATTTTCTGACCTATTTGTCTTTCCTGGATTGGATGTGCATACTTTTTTTCTCAACAATCTGCAGTAAACATTCCCTCAGTGGCTCCATGACATCTAATAAACCTCTTTAAGTTTTCTTAACATGTCATTGAGCAACAATCTGTACATTTTATGATGAGGTAGTGGCTTTGTAGGAATCAGCAAAGGCAGTATAACATTTTATATAAGATATTGTTGTGACCTCGTCTCAGGTTGACCAGCTGACAAAGGACTGGTCGGAGAGCTGGACTCACAAGCGGGAGCTGCTGGAGCAGTACAGTGTGGACATCAACCGTGACCGCGCCGGCTTCCTGGTCCACTCCCTGGTGCCGCACCTCATCGCGCTGGACCGGGACGTCCTGAGTACCGGAGTCACTTTCTACCACCTCAGGGTACTTCACTTTGCTCTGTAGCAGAGACAGGGAGATATGCTTTTTATGAGGCCTGCTGTGTGCGTCAGGATTATTACCACAGGCACAGACATATGTGTGAAAGGAATATTTGTTTAGTCACCATGTCTTAGTAGGTGTTTTACATTCACATTTTGATTGTCGTCCTCTTAGGCTCTGATTATGATTTATATTTTATATTTTAGCTGTGGATATAATTGTATGCTGTAAATTGATTACACCATTAGTAGTTATCTAATGGTTTAACAGTGGTTCCCCATTAGATAAGCACATCACTGATATATCCTTATTTTGTTTACTTCCTGGAAGTATTCATTTCATGTTTGTCGGTTTCCACAAATATGCCAACATTTCTGTTGTGGGCCAACTTCCTGATTTGCACTGTAGGACATGCACTGTAAGACTATTTGGATGTCCACATTAAACTGTTATCACTTGTTATGCTAATGTAACCTCATCGTCCTTATTTTAACACCAACTAACAGCACTTGCTTTATCTTCTCTTTTCTTCCTTTTCTCCTGAACTAGATTCTTCCATTTCTGTTCTTCCTTCTGCTTTCTATACATTCTTTAATGCCTGAACGCCTGAGATACAGTCACAGGTAACACTACTCACTGTTGCTCCCCCCTCCAGTATTTCTCTTCCTCAGACTTTACTTTCTTCTCAGATTCTTTTCTGTTGTGTGCATAGCTGTCGGAGCTTAGGCTAAGAATTTTTGCCATGCCAGTTCCACTAATGGCCCAGAGGCACCTTATCGCTGAAGTCGGGTCCCCACGGGAACCCCTGGTTTGTGCTGATGACAGGGCTGGCCACGGGCCGAACCCTTACCACTCCAGCAGTGCCTGAAAGCCCCCCTCAGCCACCTGGGAACGTAGCGCCTGGAGCCGGACTTACATAAGCAAGCCTTTTATCCATGGAGATAGCTGGAGCTGTAAACAAGCCCAGTCTCCATGCCTCTTAGAGGGAAGGCAGGGTAGATGGAGACTGTGAAAATAAACCAAGGAAACATGATGAGATTGCTGCTCGTTATCAACACTTCAGACGTTTTGTTTTTGTTTTTTCGTTTTTTTTTAGAGATGTTTGCTTTTGAGGGGAACACCCTGTAGTGTGTTGAGTGTTTTGTAATTCTGCACTGATGAGTTTGTTATGGTCTGTCCACAGGAAGGGTTAACCAGAATTGGACCTCAAGGGAATGGTCAGGAGGAACCTCAAATAGGTAATCTCACCTTGTGAAGTTAAGAAGGGTCAGGTCAGCATGTTTTCCTGGAAATCAGAGGCTAACGGTTATATCTGTTTCTGGTTTGCATCTCTACCTCTAGTCCTGCTTGGTGGCGCTAGCTGTGAGATTGAGAATCAGTGTGGGGTCGTAACCTTGAGGCCTCTACCAGGCCAGGTGTGCATAGTGAATGGGCGAGAGGTGACAGAGCCGTGCAGACTAGCACAAGGTAATATCACTCTTGCACACATTGCACTTCTGATCATGTCTAACTTGGTTTTATTTTTCAAACACCAGATTGGATTCAAAATCTGTTGTTTGGTATCAAATTAGGCACTTACAAGTCTCTCTGTTTACCCAATCTCCCCTCCCCACCACCCCCACCCACCCACACACACACACACACACACACACACACACACACACACCTGAACACACACACACACAGGTGCAGTGATAAGCCTGGGCCAGTATAAATTTCGGTTCAACCATCCAGCAGAGGCTGCTCTCCTGAGAGAGCGGAGACAGGTGAGTGCAATATTAAAAGCTTTAAAAGGGTGTAATGGTAGTGTTGGTACAGAAGAAGCAATGAATAGCATGCATGCAACTCCCTCTTGTGGTCACATAAAACAAGGATAGCAGACTGTGCTTTGGAAGAGGGCAAACTTTAGGTGAATTAGGGGGAAAAATATTCTGGAGAGCTGTGTAATATCATAACCAGAATGAAGTCATATTTTCCAGATGCTGGTAGGGCTTTGCACATTATTTCAAATGATAGTAGAATTGTTTAAGCTCTAGATGGTGGTAGTGGTGGTGGTGGAGATAATGATGCTGGGGGTGGTAGTGTCGATGTCAGTCATGATGATGATGATGATGATTTCGGACATGATTTAAGCCGAGTCTTTCTCTCTCTCCACAGACCAGTGAGGGTGCCCTACACGACAGCCTATCTGCACTCTGCTCTCTCAGTGCTGATCCGAGGTAAACACATGACTTCATCACTGGCACCAGTCTGC
This sequence comes from Alosa alosa, assembly GCF_017589495.1. NCBI lineage: Eukaryota > Metazoa > Chordata > Actinopteri > Clupeiformes > Clupeidae > Alosa > Alosa alosa. The sequence continues at coordinate 15,571,955 of NC_063207.1, read as the reverse complement.
TCTCCGAGGCTCACTGGTGGGGTGGTTTTTAAACTGAAGTAATCATGAGCATGAAAACCAAGCCTTTGCATAATGCCTGACCTTTCACTCCTACTTAATCGGCCATTAAGGTTAGCAGCTTTAAAAAAAAATAAAAAGAGACCTCCATCAATGCAAGGACTGTATCACAGATGAAGAGACATGATAAGACTGGAAGAAAGAGGCAACTGTATTGTATCCTAATTGAAATTAGGCATTATGTTTTAAAATGGACCAGTCTACTTTAGTCTATTTTCTGATTGGAAAGCGTTGACTGTAATGCAACACTCGACTGATAGTTTGTCCCTTGGTGGTAGAACAGGGTTGTTTACTGAGCAGATTTGGCAGTTGCCCGGTTACCTCAGTGAGAGGAGTGCTGGCACACAGCACCCCTCAGTGCACTCGCTGACACACTTGTTGATCTCCACACAGACTTAGTACTGACAAGAGACCCAAATGGTTTCCCACAGCAGAAGAAAAAAAAGGCTGCCCCTATTGGACCGACATCCTGGCACAACGTTGATGTATTTGGCTTGAATATTTGCCCTGTTACTGTAAATGTGAGCCAGTGACATCATATTTTCCATTTAATCTTTTCTCACTCCTTTTTTCCTTGGTTTGTTTCCATGTTTCTTGGTACTGAAGCAGGAGAACATTTTTGGTTTAGTTCGGTTCTGGTTTAGCAGAGATTAGATTAGATAGGTCAGCACACTAAAAAGGTATTTCTCTTTTTAGCTTAGGAATGTTTCTGGAATATTCTGGAATGTTGCCTTCATCTTTGTGCTACATGTGTAACAGTCTGTGTATGTTTCAGCTTTTCATGTACTTCATTATCAAAACACAGGCATGTTTTTTATGCCCATGCTGTCTTGTGTTTCTGTTCTGTTGCTGGGTTGCTATGCACCCAAGTTACCTACGGTACCTACTGTATATCTTCCTATCTTTATAAGACCGCGCACAGATTGTGTGTGTGTTTATGCATCTCTGTTTGTTTGTGTGCAGCGTGGAGGGAGCTGGTTGCCCGGGTGACACACCTCCTCCCTGGCGGCGTGTGGAGGAGCAGCAGCGCTTTGTGGACCTCCTACGTGAGGAAATCCAGGTGGAGCAGAGGAAAGCAGAGCGGGACCTGGAGATGGAGCAGGCCCACCTCAGACAGCAGCAGTCGGAGAGTGAGTACTGTATGCGGTACACTGACTAGAACATGGATTTTACTGATGGAGACTTTCAGTGAGTTGATTTTACTTAGAAGTTAACTTCACAAGCAGGAAATACAAGAGATTTGGTCAGATATGTGGTAAATGCTCAGATAAACATTGAACAAACATTGTTGATGATAAGTGTAATTTGAAGATTTAATGCAATTCTGAGTTCCCAATTAAGAAAGTACGCTAAATTTCACTATATTTTGGCAGTATGTTGTACAAGTGTGTGTTTGTATTTTTGTTAAGATTTAACTGATTATTGCAACAGATAGTATGGATGAGTCAAAATCCGTATCAGTAAGTGGTGTCACGTGTTAGCCACGCTCACTACGCATGCACCAAATTTAGTTGCATGGCTATTGCTATGGAGACGGTAAACCAAACTTTCAGCTAAGCAACATGTCATGTTATGCCTTTTCTAACAATGTGATTGACTCTTAATAATACATGACATATTTATGACTTCCTTCCAGTTATAAATCTGCAATGGTTTGCATGTATTATGATTCCCCTATCTACTGTATTTGCCTGTCAGTGATGCACCTCACCATTTTTTCCCATTCTTTTGTAACAGTTCAGCAGTGGGTCCTGAAGCAGAAGCAGCGGCTAGCAGCCATAGAGCAGAAGGTCACAAAGGAGTTGGGGGTGCAGACCGACCTACTGACCCCTCCCATGATGGATCTGGGGTCTTTGAGGTCTGAGGACCAAGACCAGGAGGGCAGTCGACCCCCATCTGTGGTTGGAGATTGCAAGCAGGTGGTGCAGGAGGAGCTGCTCCGACATCATGCGTTACGCCGAGCAGAAAACCGAATGAGACGCAAGCGGCTGCACTACCAGCTGCAGAGGATCGCGCGCAAGCGCCACCTGCTGGAGGCCAAGAGGGAGCTGCAGCGTCTGGTGAACAGCGTACCACCAGGTCAAGACGGCCCCTCATCTCCTGAATCAGACTCGGGTTCAAGGCGGCAGCCCCTACTTCTACGAAGGCATTCTTTTTCTGCTGATCTGTTGTCACGTCTCTATCCCCAACACACACCCATCTTCAGGTAAGAGCCATATTTCTGTTATCATTTCTGGAGGTGGTACTATATTATTGCACTGATGTATGTACATTGTTGTATGGTCTGACATTGCATTTTTTTTTAATCAAACCTCTGCTTTCTTTTTCAGTCAATTCCTGAGGAGGAACAAATCATCAGAGTTCATGTCACTTTATCAGTGGTCTACTGGTCTAGGAAGACACTCCTCTGATGAATACTTTCAAGATCAGCCAATGAGAGGGCGCTCTCATACACTACCCTCAGGTTATGGGAGAGGGAGCAGAAGCAGGGCCAGTTCCTCTGAGAACCTGAAAACGCCCCTGAGGGAGAGGAATACCCCTGAGCCCGGCAGTGGAAAGTCGTCTGGCTATAAAGCTGGGCCATCCAGACGCGGTTCCCTGCCTAGGAGTAGGTCAAATAGTCAAAGTAAATCCTCAGAGGACACGACTCCAGATACAAATTCTAAGGCCACAAAGAAACATGTGCCTATAATTGGCAAAGCAAGTCTACAAAAGAACTCTACAAAAGGAGTGAAAAATGGCTCTCATGGAGGCAGTAAGGGTTTAGAGACGATTCGGAAGGTTTTCTCACGTTCGGTGGGCCCTGGCATCAAAACTGCACTCGCAAGGGTCTTCCGCAAGCCTCCCTTAGGCCTGCGAACAGGCAGGGGTGCCAAGCCTCTCAAAGCCCCAGGGAAACTGACTGTGAAACCAGGCAAAGAAAAAGATACTTTAGACAATACAGAAAAACAAGGGCAAGGACTCATGAAGGCAACGGTGTCTTTAGACAACCTGGAGCAAACAACAGCAGCGACTCCAAAAGAAGACACAAGCCAGAGGCGCTGGCACAGTGCCGAGGCCCTGTCCCCTCAGACGATGAGGTGGGAGGGGAGACAGCAGGACCTAGCGCACTGGATCGAGAACCTCCAGGAAGAGGAAGGAAACCCTTCAGACTGTGACAGCCTCTTCTCGATGGACTCCCTGTCCTCCGCTTACGCTGCAGCCCTGGCAGACCAGCTCAGGCAGGAGGAGTTGGAGAGGGAGCACAGTGAGACAGAGAGTGTAGGCAGTGGAATGTCTGAGGACTCACTAGTCATGGACAGCAGTGTAAACCACACAACTGTAAGACCTGCTGTGAGACATCAGCAGGTACCACGCCATCTTTCGCTCTATAGTAATGCTTCTCAGGCAGTGGGAAAGGAAAGAATCACTGAGGACGGTCAACAACAAAGGAAAGAGGAAGAGGTGGTTATGGAAGCATCAGATGAAATGCCCGCAGAGGTTTACTGGAGCTTGTGTGGATCTCCAAAAGTCAAAGCACGAACTGTATCTGTAGGCACACCAGGGACTGACCATGAGAGACAGTCTATTACAGGCCTCGTTTGTGGAGATAAAGTTGTATCAAAGATGAGTGAAGAACCGTCCAGCTGTCACGTAACACAGCAGAGCACACCTCGTTCCCTCAGCAGCTCCAGTATCAGAGAGCCTGAGAGCATGCTGGCTTTAACTGACGCCTGGTCTTCCATGGATGCTGCCGATAGCCCCAGGATCCCTAGGCCTTCCCCAGGACATAGAGCTCCCTGTCACCTGCTCAAGGAAAGCGACAGGAGCCTGAGCCCCAGCAGTCCAGATCTGTCTGACCACATGAGTGAGTCTGAGTGCCAGAGCTCATTTTCTGCTGAATCCACAGAAGGTGAGAACACAGTGCTACAAGCAGAGAGGTATTGGGAGTCTGATAGAAGTGCTGAAGAGCCAGCAAGTTGCTTTTTAAGAACTTCATCTGAAGTGGTGCTAAGCTCAGGAAACACCCTAACTCTGGCCAGTGAGGAGATGGTCAGTGAAAGTGCTGAACTAAGAACTTTGACTGAAGTGGTGGTGCTAAGCTCAGGAAACACCCTGACTCTAGCCAGTGAGGAAATGGTCAGTGCATCTGATGAACTGATGAACTCTCAAAATGATGAAGTAGAACTGAGACACATTCAGGCAGAGGAGGTTTTGGTAGAAGAGACACAGCTGATGGACCCACATGTACCTGGTGCTATTGATCAGATGATCTGGTCCAAAAAGACCCTGTCAATGGCAGTCAGTGTTCCAAACGGAGTAGACACAGTTGACAGGGAGTACATGTCTGCCACTAAACAGTCAAAATCAATGGATCTCACCTCAAATTCAGTGAATGCAGCTGTTGGTCATTTAGGGGAGTCAGTTACAGAATGTCCAGTAAGTACTGCTCGCGCAAACTCCCAAGGTAGTGCAAGAACAACATTAGGAAATGTGGCAGAAGACATTAAAAAACACGAGGCTAAAGAATCCGTCCATATAGTCAATAGTATGTCCCTTGATTCCTGTGATGTTGAACATCATGTTCATGATAAGCCTCAGGCAGGTTTGACTCTTAAAAGCACTTTAAAAGGAATACATGATCAGTGCCTACCAGTGAATTCCAGTCATTATCTCCAACCTACAGCATCTGGAAGTCTTATAGCTTTCGATCTAATCGAGCAGAGCTTGTTCGATGTACCCAAAGCACAAATTCATCTTACCAAAGTGGATGTTATCGGATCTTCTGGTGGGGGTAGTGGGGAAAGCACTGAGAGCATCATTGCTCATGCTGTGGAAGGCTACATTGAAACAACATGTAAAGAAATCCCTGCATACATCAAAGATTTTCCTGTGAGCATCAAAGCACAGCAAGCAAAAGATGTGCTTGATAACTTCAGGCATGTTACCCATTGCACTGCAGCTGAAACCGTCCAGAATCAAGAGTCAGAGCCTCACGATATCACATGTAGGAAGTCAAGAAAAAGGATCAAAGATGGCCAATATGCATTTACTAGCACTTTAAAATTCCCCAAAAGATGTCATTCTTCCCCAGAAAAACCCATACATGTGACTCCAGATAAGACTGACAAAGGCTTGAAAGATAGTTACAACAATGAACTTAATCAATCTTTCACTTCTAAAGAAGAATGTTTTGTGGAGAAGAAGCCATGCCATGAAGAAAAGTATGTTTTCAAACTGAATACTGCAGAAAATAATATTGAGAATGAGCTTAAGACTACAGCTCACGCTAATCCAAGGAGTTTCGGCACAAATTATTCTTGCATTATTAATAAAAAAATATCAGAAGTAGTGCAAGAACATCTAGAAATGTCAGCTGATAGTGACCAACAGCATCTATTCTCTGTTACTAACAGTGGTTCTTCAAAGAGTCTAAAAGAAATCGGCGTAGAGTGTACACAACAGCAGCACAGCTCAGACACTGTTCAGGATTACTGTCTTTCATCCTCTCAAACAGTATCCCTCTCGCCACAGTGTCTGACGTTAAATCAAAACGACACGGTCACAAAAGATGTACCAAGTTGCAGTCACCAGCAAGACTTTGGATCACTCCAAGTTGTCAAAGACCAAACAGGTTGTGGGAGTAAAGAGGTCAACGCACACATGGACACAAAGAGTCCAAGGAGCAGTGCTGGACGCACAAGTGAGGAAAGTTTAGACAAAGGCTTGTCTGTATTACTACAACAGGATATCCCAAAGGAATTGCAAATGGATAGCAGTAAGTCGAAACGAGACATAATGCTTGCCACATTAAAAGAAGCTGGGAAAGCAGTTCAGTCAGATGTATGTAACCTCAGTGCCAAGCTGGAAAAGGGGACTCTTAGTGCTGGCAGCTCAGTGCAACACACAGATTCACTGAAAGTAGCAACCACAGAGAAAGACAAGGCCTCTGTCATGACTGGGCAACTTGGAGTTTCTGAAAGCATCCCACCTCCCGCTGTTGAAGGTGCAGTCGGAGAATATGCCACATTCACAAAGCAACACACAGAATCATTCAAAGTAGCAAACACAGTGAAATACAAGGCCTCTGTAATGACTGGACAATGTGGAGTATCTGAAAGCATTCCATCCCCCACTGCTGATAGTGCAGTGAGAGAATCAGCCACATTATCAATACAACACACAAAACCACTGAAAGAAGCAAACATTGAAAAACATGGTGGCTCTGTCATGACTGGACAATGTGGAGTATCTGAAAGCATCCAAGGTGCAGTCGGAGAATATGCCACATTCACAAAGCAACACACAGAATCATTCAAAGTAGCAAACACAGTGAAAGACAACGCCTGTCATGACTGGACAGCTTGGAGTATCTGAAAGCATCCCATCCCCACTGCTGAAGGTGAAGTTGGAGAATCAACCACATTCATAAAGCAGCATACAGAATCACTCAAGGTAACTAACACAGTAAAAGACAAGGCCTTTGTCATGACTGGACAATCTGGAGTATCTGAAAGCATCCCACCTCCCGCTGTTGAAGGTGAAGTTGGAGAATCAACCACATTCATAAAGCAGCATACAGAATCACTCAAGGTAACTAACACAGTGAAAGACAAGGCCTCGGTCATGACTGGACAATGTGGAGTAACTGAAAGCATCCCACCCCCACTGCTGAAGGTGCCGTCGGAGAATCAACCACATTCTCAATACAACACACAAAATCACTGAAAGAAGCTTGAAAAACATGGTGGCTCTGTCATACGGCTGGACAATGTGGGTATCTGAGCATCCCGTCCCGCTGTTCAAGGGCCAGTCAGAGAATCAGGCACATTCACAAAGCAACACACAGAATCATTCAAAGTAGCAAACACAGTGAAAGACAACGCTCTGTCATGACTGGACAGCTTGGAGTATCTGAAAGCATCCCATCCCCACTGCTGAAGGTGAAGTTGGAGAATCAACCACATTCATAAAGCAGCATACAGAATCACTCAAGGTAACTAACACAGTAAAGACAAAGGCCTTTGTCATGACTGGACAATCTGGAGTATCTGAGCATCCCACCTCCCGCTGTTGAAGGTGAAGTTGGAGAATCAACCACATCTGCAACGCAGCATACAGAATCACTCAAGGTAACTAACACAGTGAAAGACAAGGCCTCTCGTCATGACTGGACAATGTGGAGGTAACTGAAAGCATCCCACCCCCACTGACTGGACAATGTGGAGTATCTGAAAGCATTCCATCCCCCACTGCTGATAGTGCAGTGAGAGAATCAGCCACATTATCAATACAACACACAAAACCACTGAAAGAAGCAAACATTGAAAAACATGGTGGCTCTGTCATGACTGGACAATGTGGAGTATCTGAAAGCATCCCACGTCCCGCTGTTCAAGGGCCAGTCAGAGAATCAGGCACATTCACAAAGCAACACACAGAATCATTCAAAGTAGCAAACACAGTGAAAGACAACGCCTCTGTCATGACTGGACAGCTTGGAGTATCTGAAAGCATCCCATCCCCCACTGCTGAAGGTGAAGTTGGAGAATCAACCACATTCATAAAGCAGCATACAGAATCACTCAAGGTAACTAACACAGTAAAAGACAAGGCCTTTGTCATGACTGGACAATCTGGAGTATCTGAAAGCATCCCACCTCCCGCTGTTGAAGGTGAAGTTGGAGAATCAACCACATTCGCAACGCAGCATACAGAATCACTCAAGGTAACTAACACAGTGAAAGACAAGGCCTCGGTCATGACTGGACAATGTGGAGTAACTGAAAGCATCCCACCCCCCACTGCTGAAGGTGCCGTCGGAGAATCAACCACATTCTCAATACAACACACAAAATCACTGAAAGAAGCAAACATTGAGAAAAATGATGGCTCTGTCATGACTGGACAATCTGGAGTATCTGAAAGCAAACCATCCCCCACTGCTGAAGGTGAAGTTGGAGAATCAACCACATTCGCAAAGCAGCATACAGAATCACTAAAGGTAACTAACACAGTGAAAGACAACGCCTCTGTCATGACTGGACAAGGTGGAGTATCTGAAAGCATCCCACCTCCCGCTGTTGAAGGTGCAGTCGGAGAATCAGCCACCTTCACAAAGCAACACACAGAATCACTCAAAGTAGCCAACACGGGAAAAGACAGGGCCTCTGTTATGACTGGACAGCTTGGAGTAACTGAAAGCACCACATCCCCCACTGTTGAGGCTGCTGTTGGAGAATCAGCTGCATCATTTGTAAAACGAGAGCTTGCAAAGAATGGTGTAAATGGTTATGACATCCCTCCAGAAGACAAGATTTGCAACATATTGCCAGTGCTTTGTCCTAGAGAGGGAGAAAATGTCCACTTTGAGCAAACCCATGTGCAAATACAAAATTTAAGTAAATGTGTTGCATCTGAAATGTATCCAGTTGACTTAAATGGACAGAGCACACCGAGTTCTCACTTGAACAATGTACTAAAACAGACTGAAAATATTTGGATACCGGAGCCTCCCACTGAACAATCAACACTAATATTTGCTCAGCATATGCCAAATAGCCAAGATAATCAATCAAAGCATTCACACAGTACTTCTTACTTGACAGAACACACAACTCAAAACCTAAACAAAAATGGGAAAACATTCAGTTCACAGATGACAGTCAAGGCCCCACAACATAGAATTACTGATAAACATCCATGTAATGAATCATCCATACGAAACTCAAACACCCTGAAATATCAAGAGATCTTACAAGGTCATGCTAGCATCCAGCAATGCCCTTTTGACAAAACTATAGCCAGTAATTCTAGTAACCACTTACTGGATACTGAGGGAAATACAGTAGGTGAAGATGGTTTAATTCAGAGGGGGGAGCACAATGGCAGTGCTTTGTCCATAACATCATGCCACAAACCACCAGAATTCAATGCTGTACTTCAAGTCCAGGCAGACCAACAGCGAGAACATTTTCAGCATGCTGAATTAAATGTGTCACATCTCTCCCAAACAAATACCAAACAATTTAACACTCAAGGACCTAAGTACATTAACAAAATTGAGTTGGAGATTTCATGTAATGGAAAGCATTCACCTGATGTATCAGAGGAAATGTTACAGAGTGCACATCAGTTATCCAGCCAAGAGAAACCTAGCTTTCCGTTGTGTAAAAAGACTGTGCAACAATCATCAGGAGTGACATCAAATCTGAAAGTTACATCTGTTGATGTATGTGGGCTTATGAAGGCTCAATGGCAATTATCAAAATGGACAGAAGACAGTGATTCAAGGGATGATTCAAACTTAAGTGGAGACACAAGTAGGTTAGCTCTCACTAAACCCAGAGACTGCAGAGACAACCGAATAGCTGCTAATCAGAAAATGAAGACAAAGAAGTTCAGAAGGGCTCAGGTCATGGCTCCTCCCAGTTCATCAAGTGAGTCAGTACCTGACTCTTCTTCAACTGAAAGTATTCCAGTGAAGATGCGTCAGTATAGATCTTCTGCCAGGACCAGACCTGAACCTCAGGTTGGTAAACAAGAAGAATCAAGACACGTCAGATTACACCCACAGTTTAGTGAGGACCAAAAGTCAAAAACACGCTCCAGTCAAAGTCAAACTTCACTGGAGAGGAAAGTGAATGAGAGCAGTGTTTTACAGTCTCCTAACAGTAGAGTCTCACTTTCAAATGCAAAATTGTCCTCTGCTACTGTGCCTATTCAACAACATGATGATAAACAGAACTTTGTCCTTACTCAAAAGGAACATAGACCTACGGAAACATTGAATTTGAGTGAGAAAAAAGCTAATTTCAATGTTGTTTCACCCGTAAATGGAAACCAATGTAAAATCACAGATGATACCCATTTGAAACACATTATAAATGTGTCTAAACAGTTGAGCGATACCCAATTGGATAATGATATGTTGAAGAAAGAGGACGCCACCATGCAATTTGCGTCTATCGACATCAATCCATTCATTCACCCGTGGCAAGACACAGAGCCCAATAAAGCAACCTACAAAAACCAAGTGTTTGGAAGTGCGGCTGAGATCTGCAGTAAATACCCACTTCTGAATTGTCCTGACAAGCAGATGACTAGATGTTGCAGTGTGGACAATGGCCTCAATGTTCAGAACTCCCCATTTAACTCCCATCTTAGCACTTATGCAAACAGTAAGGGACTGTCCAGTACACTCAGCAGCATGGAAGATTTGAAAGAGCAGGTCAGCACTCAGTCTCATGTTATGGCTTGTCGCCAATCATCTTTAGATGAAAATGGACAGAACCTGACTACGGCATCTTGCAGCTCCTCTTACAGTGGTGCCTCTGGGGATTTGGGGAACAGTTCAGGTCTGGTGGATGAAATTATGTTGGTTTATCCTTCTCAACAAGAGTCCCAGGGCTTGGGAAATCAAAGCATTAGTATGTGTGACCACAGCACTCAGACAATCACTCATGGTGTAGACGTGAAGAGAAGAAGGTGCCATCACCGGAGCAGCACTCAGGTTGAGACAACTTTGCAGGGAAAGGTACCTGCCACTTGGGCCAGTCTTCAGAATATGTCGGCTCATCTGTCCGAGCTGATACACAACACATCCGATCTTCTGGGGAACATTCAGGGCATGAGGAATGGATCTGTCCAAAGGCAGGAGCACATCCGGAAGACCAGACATCCCAATCAAACCAGCATGAAAGATGGCTCAACCCAAACAACACTGGATATTGGGATACAAACTGAGGAGATGGACACACAAGTGGACCACACTAAGAGCACACACAAAGCTCCAGTTACAGACACAAATTCCAAAGCCCATGAGGTAAATGTTATTGTCAAAGTCATTGGCCCCAATTCTCTCAGTGTATCTGAGGGCGATGATATCACTCTTTCTTTGTACGACAGAGGGAGTGGTAGATTCTCTGAAAATATCAAGAGCATGCCTGACTTACGAGAAAATAGACCCCCTTCTTCAGGACGGTTGCATCCTAAAGGCACCCTTTTGAAAATTCCCTCTCTAGAGACGGTGTTGCCAAGTGACCGCCACATTACCCCCGATGTCTCTCCAGTTTTCCCCAAAGACCTGAACTTTGACAAAGTCTCCCCTTCAGGTTTTGGATTATCGACAGTTAGAAGGTGCTCTTCACAGATAGATGTTCCAGAAAGTCAAACACCATGCAGACGTACAAGGAATTATTCTTGCAAGCAAGTTAGCTTCACTGACCGTGCCTCCTCTCCTATTCTCACTGTTGAGGCTGGTGTAGGAGGCCGGGATAGAAGAACCTCGACACCATATCATGACTTGGCCGAAAGGCATGAAAGGCACAACCATACTGAAAAACAGATTTACACCAGCAAAATGACCTCTCCTAGGACTGAGCAATTTCAGACTACCTCTACTAAAAGCAGCCCAGGAGAACTACATGATCAGGATCTTAGGAAGACATATAGTTCTTCAGATATTTCAATTGGAACTATCTCTACTGGACATATTAGTGACCTCAGTAAATCTACTTCAGATGTTTCTAATGGATCCTCGACCAACTCTCAAATCAAGAACCCGAATTCCAGAACATTTTCTCACAGAAATACCAGTGAAAAAGGAACTGGTCAGGCTCCTTTTCAAACACCTCCCTGTCCACAAAATCTAAAATGGGTGCCTTCTCCTTCTCAGTCTACCTCCTCATACCAACAGCCTCTCCATGACAGACAACAGAGACAGCTATTCTCATCATTTGACAATCAGAGAGGACTCGGCCACCAACTCACAGAAACCCCCCACAGAGTGCCAGACAATCTGAGAACATTCTGGAATGGACCATTTGAGCTGGCAGACACCAGTCAGCAGCACACACTTCAATATCAGGACGATGACCTCATGTCAGTCACTCCAAGTGATTGCAACACTGATGTTTTGGTCAGTATAAACCCCCTCACTGAAAATCTGGCCCTGGACAAGCAGCAACTTATCCCTGATGACTTACCACTCCACAACAAGTTCAGCAACTGGTCTGGCCTTAGTCAACAGCGACCCCCAAGGCTCACTGGCAGCCCCCAGAGGTTTGATGACAAAGGCACCCCAGTGCAGAATCCTCAAAGAAACCGTGTTCTGTCAGAGAGTTTGAGCTCCAGTTTTAACCCTGACCCTGGGACACACAAGGGTGACCGGATGAGGGAGATTGAGCGGCTGCGGAAGGAGAGAGGGAAGGTGATGGCTAGTGTCCATTTGGAGATGAACCCCCACCAGCTCACCGTGGAAATGGCTGAGGCCAAGTTGCATTATGGGTTGGGCGAGACAGATGCCCTGCTGAAGGTGCTAAAATCCGGCCCCAGGGAACAGTCGCCACCTCTCACCAAGCAGCACCTGTATGACAAGTAAGCTTTATTGGTCATTTACAATTGACCATTATTAGACTGATACATTTTACCATTATTAGACTATTATTAACAATGACATTACTAAATAGGAAATCATAGTTTCTCTATAATTCTTAAAATTCTTTTTTGGGTCATTGTTCTAGGTGCTGAGTATTTCTAATGATCTAACCCCCACTCCATTATTCTTCCTCAAAGGCATAGAAAGAGTATTGAGGGGCTTAAGCAGGATCGAGAAGCACGTCTGCAGACGTGTCGTCGTGCTCGCAGTCTCAGTCCCAGCAAACACGGCAGTGTTTCCAATCGTGACCCAGACTCCTCCCCCAAGATCAGTGACACACCGACGCGCAGACGGGGGTACCTTCAGCAGCTCCGCCAGGAAGTGGTGAAGACTAGCAGGTGAGTAGTAACAATGCTAACTGTCAGTCTTTTGGTATCGTTAAGGTATTTTAGTAATTTGGGGTATTATACAAGGTTGGATGAAGTTTTTCTATTGTGTTGTAACACTTACTCTAATTTTGACTGCTAAATATTGGGAATATTTGAGTGCTTACAATATTCTAATATTGACTGCTAAATATTAGGAATATTTTTAGTGCTCGGAAATAAAATGTATCAGAAAAGCTGGGTTTGTCCCTGATTATCTCTGTATTAAATCAGTCAGAACTGCCATCCGTCGATGCTGTCTTGTGTGCGTATCTTCGTCTCCATGATGGTGAATGTTAATGTTTCTCTGCAGAGTCCCAGAACCTCAGAGGAGGGAGGGCCAGTGTCCCTCTGAGATTGAGATCCTGCTGCGGGACTACAGCCGTGCACGTGAGGAGGCGAGGACAGAGATCGCGCGTGCACGGGATCGTCTACGCGAGCGCACAGAGCAGGAGAAGAGACGGCTGCAGCAGCAGACTCTGTCTCAGGTGGTCCAGGTGAGAACACTTTCATACTGGACTTTACTCACCCACAGAGTCAATTGGCAAAGTGTAATGTATATAACTTTGTAATCGCAACAGTTGGGTTGAAGTTCTATATCTAAATAAACAGTATATTAAATAGTGCATAGACCATTCACAGTGTTTATACTGTATATATTGTGTTATGTCCCCTCCCAACTATAACAGGATGACTTGCGAACTCGTAACCGTGTGAGCAACAGCACACTCTGCACTGGCTCCAGCCTAAGCCTGGCCTCCAGCCCCACCTCAGGGTACAACAGCAGCAACCCTGTCATCATCCGAGACATGCCGGTAAGGTAGCACAGCTCTCTATCTTTGAGCTCCTGGACTCTGTCTGAGGCCCTGGACTGTTTGAGTTGAGTGTGGTTCTTTATCCTGGTCAGGTCACCGCCGGTGTACTTGAGATGGGGTCCAAGGTTGTTGCCAGGCCTCCTATTGGTGGATCCCAGAGTATGAGGTCCCAGCGTACATGGACGTCCGCCCAGGGTAAGTGACAAGCCATGACATGACTCAGAATGATTGTGGAAAGAAAAGTAATTAGATGAAATCACAGCATGACATCAGGATATTGGTATTAAATTTATGAGACTGCTGGGAAGATAATGTCTCCATGTGGAAAATCCAATAATAAATCCAGTTTTTTTTTTACTCTCTCCATTGTTTTTCTCACTCTCACTCTCTGTCCCTTCTTCCTAGATATCCGACTGGAGTTGCAGGGCTCAGGAAGTGACCCTCGTCCGTCCAACTCCCCGTCCTCTCCTCCATCCCTCCGTCCACGCGCCCTCTCGTTTGGCTCCCCCTCCTCTTTGGCCACGGCCTACCAGGACATCGCCTCTCATGCCCTCACTCACGCTCTGGCTGAAGTAAGCAAAAACAATCAGTGTTGCCTAGCTGCAGCTGAGCCAATAGAAAACTTGGTGGTTTATAGTGGAAAAAGTCCCTTGTTAAATTCCTTATTGATTGGAGTAGGAAGGAGTAAAACTGGGCTTAAAAATCTGATTTTGAATGTGAGTTTTAAGTGTCTCCTAAGAGGAAGATGGGTTAAAGAATTACCTGCATTAAGCGCTTTAGTATCATTAACTTTAAATCAATGTATTGTGCAATCCGTTGCACTAATCTTTCTCTCCTCAATGCTGTTGCTGCAGGTCCGTTTAGCCAGTGCTGGAGAGTTACGCAACCTGCTGGCAGGGAAGAGTGCTGCTGGATGGAGGTTTGTGCCCATCGCTATCACTCTGTCAGAGAAAGCAACACAAATATCAATCTCCCTCATATACACTGATATGTAATGAGATTTGGGGATACAAATGTGATCTGTGAAATATTAATGTTATAATATGAAAGTAAACACCAGTCCTGCTTATGTTAACATGAAATTGGTAAGTGTGTTGCTCCTGCAGAGCAGTTGAGCAGTGAACCTTTGCAGGGACTGTGGATAATGCCAATACACTGACTCATCAATGACCCATCACTGTGTGTGTGTGCAGGCACCAGGGTTCCGAGCGCGGGGTGCAGGTGTTCCACAAGCCGGGCCCCAGGGCCACTGTGCACGGCTTTCTGGGGGCCATGGAGCTGCAGAAGCCTGTGGAGAGCCTGTGGAGCGTGATCCGAGACCACTCCAAAGCCCATCTCTACAACTCCTCCGTCAGCTCCAGCTGGACCCGAGCACTGGACGAACACACTCAGCTGGGTGGGTAACTTTTAGCCGTGTTCCAGGCCTCCAACACACTGGCTCTGGTTTCTACTGCAGCGTATGTAGCTGGATGGAACACTGATTTTACAATACCAGTTAAAAGTGTGCCATTGTTCGATGCCCCACATTTCAACAATATTTGTGTCTTGACTGTTAACTCACTTTTCTTTACTGTCAAAAGATTTTTGTACATTAACAGTATAAAACTGTTATTGAAAAGTTTGATCATTTCAGGTCATCAGTTTAGGCTACTGATGCTGTGTTTTAAGTGCCCACATGCTGTGTTTTAAGTGCCCACTGGCCCACTGACATTCACAACTAATATGTACTGTGCTTGTTTTGAACAGTATACATGCTGAGCCACCCCTCCTCCTTCAACCTGAAACAACCACGAGATTTCTGCTGCATCAGCACAGAGGCAAAGCAGGTCAGTAGACGTCATGCTCATTCATACACCTCCACTCTCAGTCAATCCCTTATTCGTACAATACAGACATCATGCTCGTTCATACACCTCCACTCTCAGTCAGTCCCTTATTCGTACAATCATGCTTTTGACTTTACCTACCCCTCCACAATCAATCCCCTTCTCTCAGTCAGTTACGTCCCACCTCAGGGTTCAGGATCCCATCAGAAAATCTCAGTTGTTATTGGCACTACATGAATTAATAGAATTGAGTTGAAAATGGCTGTCTTCTTCTCTTCATGTCATGTTTGCTCTTTGTCGCCGCAGGACGAGCGCTGGGTGATGGCCATGCAGTCCGTGTATGAGGAGTCTCTGCCGCGGCCCAGCGTAGATGCCGTCCGAGCCGAGGTGCTGCCCAGTGCCTGGATCCTGCAGCCCAGCCGCAAGCAAGGCCAAGAGCAAGTCACTGTGATTTACATGCTGCAGGTACGCTAGGAGCTCTTCTGCTTTCACTACCTAGCATACATTTGCACAAATATAATATGCCTCTACCTACATTGTTAGATTTTGCTTCCAAAACAGTTGCAGTTAATTCCATCTACAATATTTTTTAAACTCTTTTTTTGTCCCACTTTCTTTCTCTTTCTCCCTCTCTCTTTTTTTCTTTTTCTTTCTTTCTTTCTTTCTTTCTTTCTTTCTTTCTTTCTTTCTTTCTCTCTCTTTCTGGCTCTGTCCCAACAGGTGGACTTGGGTCCTCCCGCCATTCCTCACAGACTATTAGGTGCTATTGCTCGAAAACAGGCCTCTGTCATTGCTGAGCTTGATGCCTTTTTTTCCCTGTGAAAGGGTGGCCTGGTCATGCAGCCTCATGCAGCATTATGCACAAAAGCTGCAGAAGAGTCGCTACGCCTATAGATACAGCAAACGCTTCTGGCTAACTATGGAGCTGTAAGGAGCAGCAACAGCTTCTTGTTAAGCATGCACATCCACTATAGCTACAAGATATGAGTTCAGCTGCATGGTACAGTATACACCAGTTTAGCTATAAATATTTGATGTATTTTTGTGTGTCTACATCTGTAGTTTGCAGCTGTACATATGAGCACTTCTACGTATGTGCAGAAGGGCTTGTAATGTCCTCACTGAAATTTGCACCTCTTTGTTTTTTTGTTCTTTTTGACTATGTAATTATTATGTGTTTCCGTGACTTGATTCTATACCCGCACTGATGGAATGTACACATTGTGAATGATCTGTCTTCCTGGTTTCTAATGAAGTGTTTTTATACTGGAGTTATATCTAAATTGTTTTCAGTCACTTGGTGCCAAAGAGTAGTGTAGTTTCATGTTGTTTACAATAATTGTCTTAATAATTGCCTTAATGTTCTCCATATGTTATGACTCCAAAGTGCTCCTTATCACTCAGCATAATCCATGGTTATTCATTGCACATGATCAGAGGATCTGAGATTTTAAAAGCCTGGTACTTCCTAAACATAGTATAGCTGTTAAAAAATTGTGAAAATTAGTGTTATTTGGTGATTATTCAGTTATTGGTAATATCTAACTTATATTGTAAATTTAATTCACAGCTAGGGACTGAACAAATGCTTTTATATATAAAGGCTTGTGAAATATCAAGTGATGTAGTTTGAACAGGCAAACTTGTATATTTTGCCATGTTGTTAGTCACATGCAGTGTAAAATGTTTATTTTAGCCTGCATGAACAACTATTTTGTAATTTACCCACTCAATCTCCTACGTCTAGTAGAAACAAACCACTTCTTACTGTACAAAAACCACTCTCAAGGATCAAATACTTAAATTTGTGCACTAAAATATATGATTATATTTGTAAAGATCTATTTTTTAAACCGAGACCTGATAAGCTTATTTTATGTCTTTTTTTTATCATATTTATGAATGCCGTCAGTATTTTATGTTGGTTTTGTGGCTAGTCTGCGAGTCAGTGGAATAGAAGCTCCAGCTGTGTGCAATTAAAGGCCACCAGCTAGCTCTTACTTTTGCGTACCATTCCATTTGACAATAAAAGTTAAATTAGATGTCGACGGACCCCTGATAGCAGTTTTTTGTCAATTCTTATCAGAGTCTTAATTAAATAGTTATAGAGATCTGGAAGCTTTTTTGTTGTTGGAGCACTGTCTTGATTCCCCCAGTGAACCCAAAAAGGACCTAGAGGTCTCCATTTCCTCTGGGGCAGGAAAATATGCAGAGGAATTGTTCTCCTTTAATTTAGAATAGACGTTACAAGATCATTGTACAACCGTTAAATGAATCTGTACATATCTAAAAATGTAGCATTTGACAGAAATGTGCACCATTTTAAATATATGTAATTTATCATCTGTATTTGTGGTATTTCCTCTGTATCTAAATATTTTTATACATCTACAGAATGTTTAATTTATGTGCACAAGTGCATTATTTTCTTAAATACACAGACTTTTCTCACATAGATTGTGCCTTTTTTTCCTCGTTTCTTCAGTCTCCTTTCTTCATTAGCTGTTGTGGGATGGAAGCTCAACTTTTAGTCTTTTGAAATGATCCAACAAATGTGATTTGTCTCAGTTATGTATAGACAGCATATTTACTTCAACCCTTCCACACTGACAGTAACACATCACTGTGTGATACTAGAATTGGGTCTATAGGGGGCGTTCGGACGCAGAAGCCATAGCCTAATGTTAGGAAGCAACTCAATGTTCCCACAGGTGCAATGGAACTTTGGATACTTTTGCTGTGGTTCTCGCGTGTGATATTAGCAGCCCTTAGCAGGGATGTACAATAATAACATTCTTACTGACTCAAACCAGACATGTGTTGATCTATCAGCACCCAACACCAATCAGATTAGTCTGATAACTTTAATCTTTAGATTTACAGAAGTTTAATATAAGCGTGGTTTATACCAGCCTAATCAATGTGATTTTATTTAGAACTTTCTCACATGAAATTACACTAATTACCACGGTCGGTCATGGCTTTGTTTATGCATACTTAAAACACGTGGAGGCTAAATACATTTCCTACAAACGTTACTTCAGTCAGCTCAGGCCCGTGGCATTTGCCTGCAAGTTTTCAGTGTCCTCAGTCTGATTGTGGACATTTGTAGAAGCCAGTGATAGGAGAGCGCCAGAAAGAAAGGTGACATTTCTGAGTTGGGCGGGGGATGGTCGCACGCAGTGCCACTGCCCAACGACTGTAGAGTATCTGAGGGGTGCTCAGGGGCGCCTGCCATTTAAAGTCACTGCCTCGCCAGGAATGTGCGTCCTCTGCGCAGTGAGGCTAGGCGCTCTCTGAGTGCACTTTATTTTTAACACTTTGGGTGGGACGAACGCCGTGCTGATGGGAATGACCGTTGTGCGCGGCGACCCTCCATGTTCCAGTCCCTGTCCCATACCCTCCTTACCTTACTCCCACCGTACGGATCCACGACCGTGACTCAACTCTCGCCAACTCTTAATGGAATTATAATTGGATCAAAGGAGGGTCAACAAGAAGACTTGAAGAAAAGGAGCACAGTAGGTGATCGTTAGGCTACCCGTTCCTTTTGCAGGTAAGCGCACTGGTGTTGACACTTTTGAGTCATGGAAAGTTAGGTTTTGGTAAATCCTCGGCAAACAATTGCAGTAGGCTAATGGAAATCAGTTTATTGACATGAAATGCAACCACTTGTGGAAAATACTGGCAACTAAACCTGGTCTCATTCTGTTTATGAATTTTAGAAATTAGACTTATCTAAACTGTAAACTCTTCTAGATCCATGTTTTTGGGGGAGCCTTTATAGTGACCTCGCATAGGTTTCCGTTTAAAGTTTTCAAGAATACATTTTAAAAGCACTCACTGACTACCACCTGTTGCACTACCGAGGAACAACAGTCAGTGGCCGCCGTCAGTCAAAGCCGTTGAAGAGAGAGTTGTTTATCTACTTTCCACACGTTTTGTGGTATCGTCAAACATTTGCGCAGTAAAATAGACTTCAGCCGAAAAACAAGCCATACATTTCTGACTGTACCTGTTGACCCCCTGTGGAGCTCATGGTTCATTTGAATGTTTGACATTGGTGTGTGTGTGTGTTTGTGTAGGCTACAGGGTGTTATATGTTGTGCTTCTGCCATTGGTAAAATTATTTCAGTATGAAGATCCTGCTGCTCATACTATGCACAGACAAAAAAAAATCTTAGCTAAAAATAAACACATTGTCAAGACAATCTCTCTTTTCTCTTTCCACTCCCTTCTCCCTCACACACACACTCTCATACACAGATACCAACAACGCTCTTATGTTTTAACAACACTGTCGATCTGCTCCTCTTTCTAAGACCAGAATAAACAATATAGCAGCTTCATACTTTCATTGAAAGAATAACAGCTGTCTACTGTCTGTTCTCTACTATAACAATGAAATTAGGTGAGCTGCCCACACCTTATAAGGTAAAGTGCTGTGTGTGTTACTAGTGGATATCTTCATGAGACTATACTGCAGGGAATCACTTTAAATTTGCACCAGAAATAGTTTAGTAACGATCTGCTCTCGGTTTCCGGGCCATTCCCTGTGATCTCTTAGTATCCATTCCCATAAGTGTGTCAATATGTCATGTGAAGTAGGACTGGAAGGCTCTTGTTATAGAATTTGTATTTGCATTTGATCAGTACAGGGCATCTCACTGTGTCAAACAGCCTAACCACTATTTTGTTTAGGTTGAATTGACAATTGATGAGTATTCTGACTAGTAGACAGAAGGTCACTCTCAGGTCTTTGAGGTCACCATGATTATGGAATGTGTAGAATCAAAACAGTTGACTGCTCTGAAATATTTTTTATTGAAGAGAGAATTAACATTCACCAAGATAAAATGAAATGGGGGCTGTCTTTGTTGTGTCCTTGGGATTTTCTAGTGAACCGTTGTTGGTGTTAAGCAAACCAATGACTTTGGGGCATCCCCATAAATACTTCTCAAAAGCTTGTGTAGCGTTTGGAACCACTAGGCTAACCAAAAAATCTTAGCTCAGTGCCCATGCTAAATGCCCGTTGTGCCACCATTATAGCCCTTCCAGCTGTTCTCACAGCAGCACACACACTTGGCACGCTCTTACTAGGGGGTCACAAGTTCTGGACACACCCTCCTCCAGTTTCAACGTCTCTTCTTTGTACACTTGAAATACCCCCCACCCCACCCCCCCTCACTTGGCCTCCCGCTTCCTAGATAGTGATGGTGGTACAGCCAGAGGTTATGTCTAGCAGAGAACCTCAACTGGAGCTTAGCATAAAGATGGATGTGGGTAATGATGATGATGTTCATGATGGCATTATTGTTATTAGTCACAAAAATAGCAGTCTGGAAAATAGAGGTAAAGAAACAGCTACATGGGATGACAGTTAGATTAGAAAATTATTAGGAAAAATAAGTAAAATAATAACGATAAAAACAATAATTGTGAGAAACGCTGCTGTGCAGGTTGTTTTAGTGTTCTTTTTAAAAACTTCACCATGTTTCACTGTGTTTTAAAAGACAAGTGTATAGGTGCATGTAGTGGCCCCCCTTTCATGTGGACTTTGCAAAGTGATTTTTTCATGCTGTTCTGTGCTGTAACCATGACGGCGGGTCATTGTTTGGTGTTTACCTGAGAGCTGAACAGCTGCCGACTGTGCACAGGGTGAAGTGCTTGTTGTTGTCTTTCTGTTCAGCAAGCAGCCTGAATAGGGCCCTAGTAAATGTGTGAAACCCCCTTTATACAGCAGATGCAAAACGTTGCACAAAGTAGCTTAGTAGCTTGTGTGTGTGTGTGTGTATGAGAGAGAGAGAGAGAGAGAGAGAGAGAGAGAGAGAGAGGTTTACAGTTCAGAGTGTAAAAAGTGGTGGCGGGCCAGGTTGTGTCTGTGACGATAAGGGGATTCCCGCTGGTTTGCGTCAGGGTGGAGCATCACGCAATGATAACATCCCTCTCTGCGCTCAACTGATACAGTGACACAGAAAAAAAAGAGAGGGAGAATGAAAGAGAGACTTGTCACTGCTGGTGGGTACCCCTTTCTGGGAACCCCCCTTTCCCTCTGAGTCTCCCCTCCAATCCCCTCCTTTCCTAATCTCTACAAAGCCAGAGGTTGATTATGCAAAGTTAAGACAAAGTAATCATTCTGACATGAGCATCTGCCTGTGCAACATTATGTAAGCAAGGATCCCTGAATTGCATGTACTTTCAAAAAGGTGAACTTAATCGAAGAACCAGAACATTCGCAATGAATACTTTATAAACCATCAATGTACGGATGATCATAAATAGGGCATTTAAAAGCAACGGTGGTCTCAAAAGGGGTCACATCAATGTTGTTTGTTGTTCACTTTTATAAAAGTGGGTGTGTGTCCTTATGTAAATCCATGCTTGGTGGTCCCTGTCAGACATAGTCATGCTCAGACTGAATGCGGCATAGACTTGAATCAAATTGGTCTGACACCCTCCATTAGGGAACACAGAGTGTTCATGGTCGTTTGCGGGTTGGGGGGAGGGGGATTACGCGTAACATTCGTCATAAGCAGCTACACTTTGGGGTTGCCCTGCCCCTGTGTAGAATGATAAGAGCCTCTCTGCCTCTCTGAGATAGAGCTATCTAACCTTCTGCCACCATTGCACACTCTCTCTCTCACACACACACACACACACACACACACACACACACACACACACACACACACACACACACCAACAGTACACGCTCACATGCGTGCATTTTGACATCCACATGGAGGGGGGCAGTTGTAGAATGTGACTGGCTTAAAATGTCCGCCTCCTAACAGATATAGCATTAGAGGTGTGTTTGTAGAGGTTACGGTATTGTGAAATATTTATTTGAATGAATGTATTAGGACCCTGGGATTTGGGTAGATGATTGACATGATCTTTTATCAATTTGCCTTCGCTGAGAGAATGACATCAATTAAGACAGCTGTTTTGACAGGAGTTATAAATAGCTGTCAGATGTGTCCCCCTTGTTAAAGGAGAATTCCGGTGTGATATTGACATAAAGTGTGTTGAAACATGATACCGAGTGTGAACGTATGTCTCATAGCCCATCTCAGCTTGTCCCCTGCACTCCAAAATCTGGCGCTAGTTAGCCGATGCTACCAACAGCTTTTTCAATGGTGGTGCTTCGGCATCGGGCTAGCCATGCAAATAAATCACTGTTTTACACCATTTACGAGGCTCAATGTATCTCCACACTTCATTGGTAGACTTCCGAGGGCCCTGACATTTAAAACGAAGTTTAGCGTTTGCAGCCATCTTGAATTTAGTCCGCGATAAAGTCGATTTTAGTAAGAATGAACAGGTATGATAAGGGATCAGATTCCAAAAATAATTCCGTGGAAATGCATGGATTCCAGTTGCTGCTCCCTTATCATACCTGTTCATTCTTACTCGTCGCTCGACTTATCGTGACTAAATTCAAGATGGCTGCAAACGCTAAACTTTGTGAAGATACTGTCTGTATAAATCGCCTTGTAAGTAAACTACCAGTGCTTTTTCAAAGTTCTCAATGTCTCGCTTTTAAATGTCAGGGCCCCTCGAAGTCTACCAATGAAGTGTGGAGATACATTGAGCCTCGTAAATGGTGTAAAACAGTGATTTATTTGCATGGCTAGCCCGATGCCGAAGCACCACCATTGAAAAAGCTGTTGGTAGCATCGGCTAACTAGCGCCCGATTTTGGAGTGCAGGGGACAAGCCGAAAAGGGCTATGAGACATACGTTCACACTCGGTATCATGTTTCAACACACTTTAGGTCAATATCACACCGGAATTCTCCTTTAACTAAGTAATTGTTTTCTTACTTTTAATCAATATGTGTGATATGTAAATAAAATCCATAAACATTCCATAAACATTCTGCTACAGGTAGAGAACATACGGAGAAGAAATTATATTTTTCACCAGATTTCCAAAATTCTCCACTTTTTGGAACTGAAAACCCTTGACCTTTTGTTAACATTCTGTTATTGATTCTCTGGCCAAGAATGTCCACCTTGTTATTGATTTAAAGTTCATTATTCCTCTCCAGACACCTGGTGCTAGTGTCCCTGTTCTTCACCCATCCCCCGCCTGACCACCACTGACATTCACCTCCGCCTCTCACTGGCTCTCCGAGGCAGCCATGACGTCCACCACGGACTTCGACAACGTTGAGATCGCACAACAGTACAGCCGCATCAACACACGCTTCGAACTGTTTGACGAGGAGCTCGACAATGACAACAGCTCAGCCCGTCTCTTCGAGCGCTCCCGCATCAAAGCCCTCGCAGGTAAATTGTGTGAAGTCAATCTATTTATCTAAATACATTAAATTCATTAAATTGCTCATCACCATGAAGAAGAATCTTCTGTAGGTGCGGATGTGAGTAGGTTTTAGGTGAATAGTTATTTTTCAGAATACACATGATGTTACAGCATTTTAGATATTTCAGAGCACTTTTCATAGAAATTGTAGAACTGACTCTACATTTCAGTGGTTTCCTGTGGGGTAATATAGTGACAGCCTTTAGCATAGAACTTCTATTTCTCTTTTTGGAATAGAAAGTCTTTCTGGCATGCAAGCATAGAGAAAGCAGTGATTCTCCAATGAGTATCCATGCTGTGTAAATGGCCTGTAGTGTATGACTGAATGAATGAGCAATGTGGATGACAGCGCCTAGTGAGCAATGTGGATGAAGCGCCTAGTGCCAGTAGACCTCTCTGGTCCACATGCTTGCAGGATTCAGTCATGAAAATCCATGTGTCCTGCTCTGGTCTAACACACTCCATGCACTCTCACTCTACACACACACACACACACACACACACACCTACACACACAGATACACTCACATGAACGCACACAACCACCCAAAGACTGACAGCTGACACCCCTGCTACCAGTTATGCACCACCACCCTTTAGAGGGCTAGGATCATTCCCACATAACCAGAATGCCTTTCACTGACTGACCTGGACAGCTGCCCTTCCCGACAGGCCCCCCATAGCATAGATCCCTGGGATGTCTAGCCAAGTGGGTAACCTCGGTGCACACCTGTGTTCCTGTGTATGTGGCTATGTGTTTGTGTGATTGTTGGAGGTGGAAGCACTGGGATGGGTGATTGATTGGGGTGTTTTAAAT
Source organism: Alosa alosa (assembly GCF_017589495.1). Lineage (NCBI taxonomy): Eukaryota > Metazoa > Chordata > Actinopteri > Clupeiformes > Clupeidae > Alosa > Alosa alosa. Next base: position 15,547,329 of record NC_063207.1, on the reverse strand, counting down.
AGCCATTGTCTTCTGGACAGATGCATTATGGGTAGAGAGATTTACATAGAGGTGATGGGTTCTGAAGCAGTATTCATCATGTGCTGTTTGGAATTGCACTAAACCTTTGATGCTAACCTTAAGAAAAAAAAATACTTATATTTGTACAAGTAATAACACAGCAACAATAAAGCAACTAAACAACCTTTATGTTTGTATTTGTGAGCACATAAGCAGCACAGACAGTGTGCCTCTTAATATGGTCTGTCTGTAAGAGGAAGATGAGTGGTTGTACACTGTATCATTTCACTCTGTGATGCTACTGTAATTTAGCTGCATTAAAAAAAAACACAGACGCAGGGAGAAAGAGAGAGAGAGAGAGAGAGAGAGAGAGAGAGAGCTCTGCTGGGCTGATGAGTTGATGCTCCTGTAATCTAATCAGAAAGATTAGGTAGAGGGAGGAGTGTGTTTTTTTGTGTGTATGCCTGTGTGAGTGCATGTCTCTAAGAGTGCATACGTTTGTGAGATTGTGTGTGTGCGCGCATGTGTGAGAGAGGGAAACATAACTTTCCCATCATTGCTGATTTATTGCTAGCAACGATCTGTTGGGATTGTTTTCGAGAGACAGGCTTGCATGTCCTCACACATACAGCACAGAACAATAAAAGTCATCAACACACTCATTGCTCATACTATAACACAAACCTTATATACTCTCACACATACAAATACAGACACACACACACACACACACACACACACACACACACACGCACGCACATGAACACACTTAGCTACCTACCTCTGTTCATTTGTGAGTCAGCAAGCTCGCTCTTCCCCCTTTATAACGTCACGCCTATTAGGGGCGCCTTGTCAGACGCACTGTTGTGTGCGGAGTGGAGCGGAGCAGCATCTGCTATGCATGGCTGGGGTGCGGGAGGACCACTCTGAATCGTGTGCAGCATCTCAGCCCTAAGTGAAGAGAGAGCGAGAGCGAGAGAGAGAGAGGGAATATAGCTTGGGATATAGAGGCAGGAAAGAGAGGAAGAAAGGAGGAAAGAGAGCAACAGAGAGAGACAGGATTGGGAATACAAGAGAGAGAGAAGAGGGAGGAGAGACGGAGAGAGGAAGAGAGAGAGAGGGGGAGCAGTGAGAGAGAGCAGAGGGGAACGTGCATCCCGGTGCCGTGTAGCGCTCTGTCTCTCTCTCTCTCTCTTTCTCTCTCTCTTGCTCCCTCCCTCGCTCCAGCTGTAGTGAGCTCTAGCTCCAGCGTGAGCCGGCAGGATGAGCAGCCCGTGTTTGCTGCGTGCCACCCCCGTCAGCCAGCCACGACTCAGGGAGGTCAAGATCAGCCTCAAGAGCAGCAAAGACACCAGTAGCAGCAGCAGCGTCGCCGTCCGGAACAACCCCCCCACATCTCTGGGCATCCAGGCCGGCCGGGCTTATGCACCCGCCAAGGAAGCCTCGATGCGGGCCACGGGCGTCTCGGGCAGCGGCAGCCGGAGCAGAAGCACCCCGCCGGTCCACCGGGCGCACCACCACCAGGGGAGACGCGGGGTTCGTCCAGGCGGCGGTAGCGGAGGAGGAGGGTACCCCAGAGTGGAGCCCGAGTACCTACCGGAGAGGAACGGGACGACCATGCTGGCCGTGCCCACGAGCAACGGCGCCCCCGTGGGACTCGTGCTCTCGCCCATCTCGTCTACGTCGTCCTCGTCTTCCTCGTACACCCACAGAGCCCGGCACCACCCGTCGCCCTCACGGGGCAGCCGCTGCGCCTCCTCCACCTCCTCCTCGTCCTCCCACAGCATGAGGCGTGCGCGCTGGCTCAGCTACAGCGCCTCTAACATCTACTTCAACTCTGTGCTGGATGGAAGGTTCCGGCAGCTGCAAGGTACAGGGCTGGGGGTGGGGGGAGGGCAGGGGGGTACCGGAAGGCCAACTCTGGAGACTGGATTCTCATAGAGCCCTAAGGACATGAAGGATTAAGAGACAGAAAGAGAGAGAGAGAAACAGAATAAGAGAGAAGGAGTTTTTGAAAGGGTACAGCTGTGCAGTTACAGTATCTCTTGAGGATATTGACAGACGGAGAGACAGACAGACAGATACATTGATATTGAGCTTAAAACTTGGCTTTTGAGCTTTTACATAGTTATCCCACATGTCTGTTGAGTTGGCTGTGGACATCTGTGTTGGTGAAAAGGAGTGTGAGAGTTAGTGTGTGTACTTTTGTGTGTGTGTGTGTGTGTGTGTGGTGGGGGTGGGGTGTATTAGTTGGACATGTCGTGCCTACCTCTGTAGTGGTCGCTTTTCCTCTTATTTAATGTGTTGCTTTTATTTATATATTTCTCCTGAAAGCAGTGGCTGTGTCCCAATTGTTCGCAGAGTTTCCTCTGAATAATTAATGGCACAAACTGAAAAAGGTTTGTGTCGTGGGTTTTTCCTTCTTCTGAGTGCCATTCAGAGGAACCCAACGCTGGCCTCTTTTTTTATCCATTTCTTTACTTATTGATGAGGAGAGCGGATGAAATTAATGGTACAACTTTTATTCTGTTATTCTCATTTTCTCTTGCCTCTCAAAATTTGATGTGCAGTTTGTCACACATAACTAAACAGGTGTTATAAGAAAAACTATATGAAAGAAAAAGAAAAAGTGATTTGGGGAAGGTTCTAGACAGTTTTCTTTAGGTTGTGAGGTTCTTAGGTGACCAGATGAAGACAAATATAACTTATAGAAGAAAAGTTGGAGGCCTTTATAACATCTTACTAAACCATGTTCCATTAACCATTTTCTCCTTAGAGAAACATCACCATTGTTCACCCTTAAACCTCCAAACAGGCCTTTCAGCTGTCTAGGCCCGTGAGTGATCAGTACATGTCTTGACTAACATTAATTTAGCTCCAGAAGTAGGTTAGCCTTCAGGCTAACAGTTTTCAGACTCTCATTATCGCTCTTGTTTAAGCTAGTTTGTCTGTCACTGTGCATCTGTGTGTGTCATGGAGAACTCCTGCCAGGGACTTGGCAGATCAGCATGGCATTAGAACATGGGGTGAGGTGAGCAGAGAGAGAGAGAGAGAGAGAGAGAGAGAGAGAGAGAGAGAGGAATGGCACCATGGAAAAATGTGTGAGGTGTGTGTGTGTGTGTGTGTGTGTGTGTGTGTTTGTGATGTGTAAGGCGTATCCCATATATACAGTGTTACTGTCACAATCACCTGATACAGTTAGAATGCTGACATTTCAGCTCCCCTCAGTGGCCTGGAGCTGGTTGATGTTTATAGAAAGTGTGTCCTTTCAATAAGGCTTTAATATTTTATATAGGCATTAAATCAGCCATTTGTAGGTGTAAACATGTGGCCCTTCGGTGTCCACAGCAAAGCATCCAAGTCTGGATTTAGTCTTTTAATTAAATTTGTTTTTCAAAGTCATGAGCTGTTAAAAGCCTCATGCTGGAACACATTAAAAAGATTTTACTTTCTATTGCAAGTTTTATATGTGATCTCAGGGTTGTGTTTACTGTTTTTACTTTGAGTGTCAGGCAAGTATTATAAGGATCTATTCACTTTGTCCTTGTTTGTGCCTTAAGGTTGTGTGTGAGTGTTGAGTTTATGACAAGGGAATGAGCTTCTGGGTACTGTAATAGCCAACAGCACCAGCTGCTTGCCAACAACTCAAAATAATTAGATGCCCCAGGTCCCTTCCTGGTCAAGCTAAAACTAACATCAGTAGGATGTTGACTTAAGCCACTCAAAAATGTCCGTAATGACATCCAAGTGACCTTGTTTGTTTGTTTGTTTCAATTGGTTTTATTTAAAAAATACTCAGCAAAAAATGGTCCTACATCTAATTTTCTACCTCCCAGCTCAGTTGCTTCATGTAATTATCTATTCATAGCTCAGAACCTGACAGTTTTCCCAGCCTTAGATGATGTTATATTGTTTCAGACTCCAGTTGTCAGGTACTGTATGCTTTCAGACTGAAATGAAATTAATGGTTTTCCAAGCTATCAGATGTTTAGCGAGAGCCTGTGTGTAGACACTGGAAGCTGAAGAGTGGTTGTCCCAGGCTGAAATGCTGCGTTAGTCTTCTTCTCTAGCCTTTTCTAGACATATCCTGGCAGGTATGCCACCAAAAAACATATCAGTTACCACTGAAATGTAATATGTATGTCTCATGTAAGGCAGATTCCATATGTTAGTTTTTTTATTGTTAAAACCATACAAATGCTATGGGGAGAATCAGTGAGATCCTATAATGTAGGACAGCTGTATTGCATCCCCCCTACATAGTATCCCATACATTCTGTTTGGCCTATCAGTGCCATGTGAATGGCTAATGGGCATCTCAGGCAGCAGGTCATGTCTCGTCATGTAGGGATGTGCCTGCTCCCCACCCCAGCAGGCTCATGGAGCTTATTCATCCCCCTGCCCCAGCATGTGACTGTGAGCTGGCTTGTCGTTTTACCCAAGCTGCCACCCCCCAACCCCCTACCCCTCTGGTGCTGCTCTTGTAAACGCTAGCTAGCATGTAGCCACCAGCGTCTCTCGGTCACCCTCTGCTTCTGGCACCCCATGCCGCGTGCCATGACTAAGACCAGCTGCAGGCAAGCCAGGCAGACTAGTGGCGGTAAGACACTGGATGTAGGGACAGAGAGGGGAGGAGAGGGGCTGGGGGCAGAGGAGTGAACGGGCCGCGTGCCGTACAGGGAAAATCCATCAGCATGAATAATTGAGGCGGCTGTCGGCGGAGTGGAAAGCGCGTGGAGGGGAGATCAGTGCGGGCCAGGCATGTGAAACAGAGAGAGAGTTTAGTCGGGCCGGTCCTGCCATACACAGAGCTGCTATGTGTGCGTACTGTGTGTGTGTGTGTGTGTGTGTGTGTGTGTATGTTCTCTTGGGATCACTCCTTGACAATGGTCAGGACTAGTAAGACACCAGTCTGTGACAGTGACAGTGCAAGACATCCCTACCTTCTAGGAGATCTGTCGGCAGCACACAACAGAAACAGTCACACACAAACACACACCTAATCAGCTAGAAAATCCAGATATCCAAGAAAAGTTATTTATTTTTTTTTGTGATCAATTTTTTATTGACATCAATTGTAATATTCAACACTTACAAATATTTGCTTTTCGTGTTTTACGTTTACAAAATCTTCCTGTACAAGTGGAGTATATTGACGTCTTTTTGTAATAAGTTCCTTAATCACATCGAATGATATATGAACACAGAACTAGGTTTCCCCACCCGCCACCCCCCTCCCCCCCATATACCCATAACCCCCCTCCCACATACCCATAACCCCCCTCCCATATACCCATAACCCCCCCCCCCACCCCGCGGTCTGCTGAGAGAAAAAAAAAAAAAAAAAAAAAATAAATAAATAGATAAAAAATAAAAAAAACACACACATTTAAAGGAAGAACAAAACAAAAGAAAAGTAAAAAGAAAAACATAAATCACACCATGTCTAATCAGTCTCTACAGAAGTATCACCTGGTTCCTTGTCAATAGAATTCAACATATCAGAGATCTGCTCAGCCGCGTCTTTCCATAGGTTAATGGTTCTCCGTTTTGCCTTGTTTATCCTTGCTGTAGAAAGTTCAAGTAGGACAATGTCCAAGAAATAAGCCATCCACTGCTGCATAGAAAGTGAGTGTGGTGGCAACCATCTCTGCACGATCATTTTCTTGGCCGCGGTTGACCCTGCAAGCCAGAGAAAAGTTATTTCTTAAAGTACAACATAGACATAAAAAAGTTACAGTCATGGAGTAGTATACCACAAAAATGCATAGACATTACAGTAATTTCCTGTGTATTAGCCACATTGTGTATAAGCCGCAGGACAGTGATTTAGCCTATGCAAGTTAAAAGAAACAAAACCATATTAATACCATTTTTAACTTGCAAAATCAATGTATAAGCCGCGGATAATTGTTGGGAAATTAACGGTACATAGTGTCTTTTAATCCATTTTGGATTTCAGTTGGTTCAGTCTAGTATTGCAATGAATGGTTCCGCAACATCTGAAACTCTTGAACCCCTGAATGTGAGATGTGGGACATTGACACTGAGCAGTTGTGATTTCACAGCAAAGCAAAATATGACAGGAGATAACACTGGCCCGGGGACAGCAAAAGAAAACATGGCTGTTCTCTGCTGTAGCAAGCCAGATGAACAACGGCCTACCTCATTTCCTTATTGTGCTGATGTGTGTGCACTTATTGTGTCAACCCAACTGGGGACTGTAATGTTGTTACACAACGATGAAGTAGGTCATGAAACTGTAAGTTAGCATTGAATAAAACATACTATTTGCTGTGCTATCTGTGCATGTGTCGATGTCCATGTGCGTCCTTATACAATCAATGTATACCTTTATTTTATACACTTTATGTATTTCTTTGCTAGATGAACTTGATGTGAGCTGTAGTGACATGTTTCGGCTTGACTAGCTTTCCCTTTGGTGCGGCCCTCACTCCTGTGTCATTTACATGCGCTTCAACATGATTTGCATGCTTTAACTTTTATGATTTTTTCATTCGCCGGCGATCGTCATGGCTTAGAGAGGTTTCGCGTGCTGTAGTTGTTCTTCAATCCCACGGTAGGAACAGGACAAAGCATGATTTATTCAGGGACCCTAAGTTCCTTCTGGTGACATGAAACCCAGGTTCATGCTGATGAGACCAGGCATGCCAGGGCTAGGTTTTGGAGCACAAAGGACAGCGTTTGCTGGTAAAGAGAGATGTTACACAAGTTTACAGGGGGAAAGGGGATAGTGAATTGGAACTCTCCACGGGGATGCTTGCAACAGCTTCAAATGGACCTCTCTCTTTCTTTCTCTAACTCTCCCTCTTCCCCCATGTTTTCCCATGCCTTCAATCTTCCACTGTAGTGCCCAATGTATTTTCATTTCCTCCCTTCTACCTCTATCCCTCGCTCCGGTGCTCTGTCTTTCACACACTTCCCTTCTCTCACTCTCTCCTCCACTCTCTCTCTCTCTCTTTCCTGCCCCCTGATGCCTGAATCATTTATAGTGGCAGTCATTAAGCATGCAGTATTTTGCACTCTTTTTTTGGGCGGACAAGGGATAAACATGGCTCAGTCTACCATAAGAATGAAGTCAAAGAGAAACACACACAAGCCAACTAGAAAACAACACACACACTTTCACTCACCCACACTTGTGCACACACACGGTTTAAAAACCTCACAAAACACTTCAGACATGGAGCTAACACGTGCAATCATATTTGTGGACACATTCAAGCACACTCATATACAGTACTCACCCTTACAGACACACACAGAGAAACAGTTTGAAAACTTAACAAACATGGTGCCTATGTAAGCACTTCAGACATGGAGCTAACATATGCAATCATATTTGTGGACACACACACACACACACACACACACACACATGTACCCGTACACATGCACAGAGACACAGTTTAAAACCATTACAAACACGGAGCCTAAGTAAGCACTTCAGACATGGAGCTATATTTGTACAATCAGATTTGTGGACACACACACACACATACAACACACTGGACCACCCCACACACACACACACACACACAAGACAGACTCAGTTTAAAAAACTGCAAACATAGTGCCTACTGCCTACATAAGCATTTCAGACATGGAGCTAATGTGTACAATCAAATTTATGTACACACACAGACGTTCAAACATACACATAAACACACACACACACACACACACACAAATACATGCGCCAAGATCAACCTTACACTGATGACGGTGTGCTGTATTGAGTGTGACAGGTCTGTTTTTGTAGTGGGGTTGAGACAGGGCAGAGGGGTGGGGCGGAGCAGCCATCTTTATATAGCAGCCTCCCTCCCTCCCTCCCTCCTAATCTCCCTCCACTGTCCTCAGTCACTGGGAGTAAATGTAGCCTAGTGCATGCTTGGTTTACTGAACATCTAGCTTTCCAGTGTTTACCATACATTGACTTATTTGTGGCGGCCCACCACAATATCAATATTGACCACCACATAATGATTTTCCAGGTTGTACTAAATTGTGCTTAAATATGGTTAGCATCATAACCACGCTGCGCTAATTTGTTAAAAACTGTTGCATTCAAGTTGATTCTGCAAACCTACCACCACAAATAGAATTCAATTCTGTGGGAAACACTGCTTTCAGTGTCTGGAAAATATGTAGACACACAAACTTTTTTTGACCAGTGGGACATTTCCATCAAGTTCTACTTCACAGTTCAGTAATGGCTTTTCAGTGGCATTTTATATATCTTCTTGTGCTGTACATATTCTTGTGCGAGTTATGAAATACCTGCCCTAAAGAAAAGAGCAGGGGAATGGTACACTGATGTGTTGTATTGTTTTTCTGTGCTGCACTGTGGATGCCCAGGAGTCAGTTATCTGCATATAATCCAAAATGTCCCAATAGCATCGTTTCTGATTTGACACACTTTTCCACCCGCTTTGGTGTGTCTGTGGATATATTTGTTTGTTTATGTCTTGACTCTTGGATGAGAGAGAGAGAGAGAGAGAGAGTGAGTTTGTGTGTGTGTTTGTGTGTGTGTTTATGGCTCTGAAGGTTGTTTTGTGTGTGTCTTGTAGATGAGCGTGAGGCAGTGCAGAAGAAGACCTTCACTAAGTGGGTGAACTCCATCTTGGCCAGGGTGTCCTGCCGAATCTCAGACCTCTACTTGGACCTCAGGGATGGACGCATGCTCATCAAACTACTGGAGGTCCTCTCGGGAGAACGACTGGTAAGTTAGTGTGTGTACAGTAAGTGTGTGCATTTGCACTAAGATACAGTGCCTTTTCTCTCTTATGCCCTTTCTCTCTTATTTATCTTTAATTTATTCTTATTTATATTGCACCAAGAAAATAATGTCAGTATGGTTTAAAGACGGAATGGTAAACCTAGTTTCTCTGTGTGTGTGTGTGTGTGTGTGTGTGTGTGTGTGTGTGTGTGTGTGTGTGTACAGCCCAAGCCCACCAAGGGCCGGATGCGTATCCACTGTCTGGAGAATGTGGACAAGGCACTCCAGTTCCTCCGAGAGCAGCGGGTTCACCTGGAGAACATGGGCTCACACGACATCGTCGACGGCAACCACCGTCTCATCTTGGGCCTCATCTGGACCATCATCCTCCGCTTCCAGGTCAGTAGCCCACCTGTAGGCCTGTTACACAAACATTAGCACATACCTATGTGTTATATTTGCATTATCACAGTACAGTAGTAGTATTAGCTGTAGTAGCCTACTGTATGTGGTAAACTAGTAATAACACCAGTAATGCTGGGTGTGATATGCTAGTAGTAGTAATAGTATCGATAGTAACCTAAATTCCTAATTTAATTACACTTGTAGTATCCTATGTCCTATACTAGCAGCAGCTAATGTGCAATTCTAGCAGCTATATAATGACTAAAACAATCAGAAACTAATTTTTTTTTACACAGCACAGTACACTCCTAGTCTTCAAATGTACAGAATATGCAGATATACAGAATATTTATTTTGAGTTCCTCTATAACACCACATGTGCTGTACAGTAAGACTGGATACCATTGCTTTCAAAACTGAGCCTCAGTTTTATTGCAAATTAGGCTGCCAGACTCTAAATCTTCATGAAATGTATAAACTCTTGGTACCCAGATGCAGGTGATTTTTTTTAAATCACTGTCACTTATATCAGATAAATGCCTGTCTTTAAAGTTTCACATGTGATATGTTCAGTGTTTTGCATTGTGTTCTTCTGTGTACAATTGTGTGAATCTGAACTATGTCTTTTATGTTGACTTTCCTGACGACAGTGGGAAACAGCGAATATTTATTTTTAATCTTTTTGATTTGACAGCCTTAGGTATTTTTAGCGGCGCTAGTTCAAACAATATGGTCTCTTGCATTATTCAGTCCCTCCAAATAGGAAAGGCAAGGGAGGCAGTTGACTGCTCTTTTTCTCCTTCTCATATCCCGTCCAGCAAGTGATGTACAAACTACAGACAGAAAGAAAAAGAAAATAAATTCAGGAGAAAGAGAGGAGTTCTAAATATAGCTTTCAGTGTCTCCGAGTCCCCCCAGAGATGATCTTACTGTGTGAATCACATGCTCTAATTAAAGGGTGAACGTGTGGGAAACTAACAGCCTTGGATAATTAGCAGGGTTATTAATTGGGTAAATGTTTTTGTGGAGAGACACGCTAATGAGTCACTCAGTGGTCTCACTCCAACTTCAACAGGCCAAGGAACTAAAACAGTTACACTAAATCCCTCCCCCAACAATACATGGCTTTTTAATCACAGGCAGTTTTGTGAGTTCTTACTCTTTTGCTTCTATTTATAGTTCTAAATTACATATCGATTTACACATACTTCATTAGTGCCTTATATTCATGGTGGGCTTGATATGATGACATTGTTACACATTGTTGCATTGGTCTTCTACCTTTCAGCCAGACTATAGAAACACTACAGTAAAGGAAGACACCACTAGTGGCCAACTAACTTAATACCAGAAATGAAAAAAAAAAAATCAATTCCAGTTCAGTATGGCTCTTGTGGCAGTAGAGACTCTTGCTGGCCCCTTGTTTGACACAGCCCTCCATAGTCTTCAGGTCCGAGTTGTGACAGGAGACGAAATGCAATGCAGTGTTTTGATTTGTCCTCTCATTTTGTTTATGTTTGCCGGCATGCACAGATCCAGGACATCATCGTGGAGACGGGCCAGGCCGACCAGAGAGAGACGTACTCGGCCAAGGACGCGCTGCTCCTGTGGTGCCAGATGAAGACGGCTGGGTAGGGAGGGACCACCGGACTGGATCGATAGACACTGATCAGCTCTCACACACAGGCTATTACACTAACACACACAACAGTCTCACATCACACACACACACACACACACACACACACACACACACACACACACACACACACACACAGTCTATTACACTGACAATCTCACATAGACTGACCTTGCTCAGTGTCACTAATGATGTGATTCAACGACCCTGACTCAGACACCAGGGTTGTGCACAATTCGAATTGCAATTCTGCTTCCTGTTTGTTACCTCAATTGAGATGCAAGTGAAATTCAAGAATTGAATTGGAATTTGAGAGTCAATTTCAATCCAATCTGGAATTTTGCACAAGCCTGTCAGACACAGAGAAATGATCATCCTAATGTTATTAAAGAAACATGCATTAGCAAATTAAATATGCATGCAAAGTAATATCAATGTTGTGTAAACATAATAACAATTACATTATTTTTGTTTTCTAAGCTCACAGATGCTCCCTTTTTTCTTTCAGGTACCCGAATGTGAATATCACCAACTTCACCACCAGCTGGAAGGATGGTATGGCCTTCAATGCCCTCATTCACAAGCACAGGTGCGTATTGCGTCATTGCAAGAAGAAAAGACATAATCTAAGCCTTAGATTCTGAGACAAACAGTCCAGTCTACATCTTACTCACTCACTCCCTCTCTCTCTCTCTCTCCCTCTTTCTCTTCTCACTCTCTTTCTCTCTCTTTCTCTCTCTCTCTCTCTCTCTCCCTTCTCACTCTCTTTCTCTCCCTCCTCTCTCTCTTTCTCTCCTCTTTCCTTACTCTCTCTCTCACTCTCTTTCTCTCTCTCTCCTTCTCCCCCTTCTCACTCTCTTTCTCTCTCTCCTCACTCTCTCCCTTCTCTCTCTCTTTCTCTCTCTTTCTCTTCGCTCTCTTTATCTCTGTACAGGCCAGACCTGGTGGAATATGTGAAGCTGCAGAAGTCCAACCCCACACACAACCTCCAGCATGCCTTCAATGTAGCCGAGCAGAAGCTGGGTGTCACCAAACTCCTGGACCCCGAAGGCAAGTCACCATCTCTCTTACCAATATTCCTCCACTCTGGAACTTATTTTTTTACGTCTATTTAATTCGCCTGGACTTTGTATAATGCACGTTTATAATACTTGCATGTTTGTGAAATACACACTTGACAC